>NC_090221.1:15788044-16058044 GCF_024489055.1 Chanodichthys erythropterus | reverse complement strand
GAGCGTTTCCCCTGGATTCCATATTCTTGTGTTTGACCTTGGACTGTTACTCATTTCTGATTCTCCGCTGCCTGCCTTGACCCTTGCCTGTGCCTATATTGTGTACGTTTGCTGCCTACTCTGATCACTGCCTGTCACTGTTTCTGCCACTGCTCATCCTTGCTATTGTGTCTGTCAACTTAACTTCAGTAAACGCTGCAGATGGATCCTCACTCCATTGACCCAATCCTTACAGATATAGATCTATCTATTAAAATGAATAGCTACTGATTTGAGGTGCGTTAACACCATGTCAGAATTGCCGTAATTATGAATTTCAAACTTCCAACCGTTCACGTTTTCATAGAGCTTGTAATTACAGCTTCTAAATTCTGAATTTTCTGAGAGCTCCGACTTGACCGCTGTACCTCCTGACCAATGCTGATTTATTTTTAGCATTGATAGTGTTGTCACAGAAACGCATAAGACTGAGGACACAAACCAGAGCCGAACAGCTTTGAGTATTAATATTTGGTTAATTTAATTTTATGCCATTTAAATTTGCTTTAGAAAAGTAATGGTACAAACTCTATTTATACTCTCTTAAAGGAAAATATAGAACAACTACAATGTGTCAATGTTAAAAATGACTGTGTTTCAAATTATGTAAATGATGTATCACTAGAATTTTACTTTTTTTTGACAGTCTCGTTTGTTAAATAGTTTGTTAAAGACAGGTTTGTTAAATAGTTTGCCCGGTCTACTCAGGTAAATGGAAACACTACTTAAAGAGGTTGTTCCGCATTATTAAAGGATTAGTTCACTTTCACATTCAAATTTCCTGATAATTTACTCACCCCCATGTCTTCCAAGATGTCCATGTCCTTCTTCAGTCAAAAAGAAATTAAGGTTTTTGATAAACATTCGAGGATTATTCTCCTTATAGTAGACTTCAATTGACTTCAAACGGTTGAAGGTCAAAATTAGTTTCAGTGCAGTTTCAAAGGGCTTTAAATGATACCAGACCAGGAATAAGGGTCTTATCTAGCGAAATGATCGGTCATTTAAAAAAAAAAAAAAAAATGAATATGCTTTATAAACACAAATGACCACATTCTGTATTCTTCAAAAAGCTTACGCTGTATGTCCTACATCTTCCCTATTCAAATTACGGAATGAACGCGGTGCCAGTTGCGCTAGATAAGACCCTTATTCCTCATCTGGTATCCTTAAAGCCCTTTGAAGCTGGACTGAAACTGTAATTTTGACCTTCAACCGTTTGGGGTCAATTGAAGTCCACTATAAGGAGAATAATCCTAGAATATTTTCATCAAAAACCTTAATTTCGTTTTGACTGAAGAAAGGACATGGACATCTTGGATGACATAGGGGTGAGTAAATAATCAAGAAATTTTTCAAATGAAAGAACTAATCCTTTAAGCAAATTACAATTCTCATGCAACATGGGGAGGAAGAAGATAAAAAGCATGAAATGGTGCAATGTTACGCAAAAGACAAGAAAACAATTGTTATTGTTCATTGTTAATGCTTATTGTACTGAAATCCTACTGATATGTCATTTGCATAATAATTTGGAACACATTGTAATCATAATTACAGAAACTTCACATCATCAGTTCAGTGGAGCTAAAAGACTTATAATAATAATAATTAATAATAATAATATGTAAAAGACCTTTATTCCATGAACCTCTTCCATTCCAGTCAATCAGCGTTTCCTCTGTGATTGCAATTCATTCTGTAAATGATACAGTACTCCGAGTGGAGTGGTTTCTCTTCAGTTTGGGCCTAAAATTTTTTGGAAAAGAGTGGACTCAAGTTGTTTGTTTGGGAAAGAATGATTAAAGAAGGTGACATTCAGCATCAAGAGGGCAGCACAAATGCTATGACTCTAATCTATCACTGGAATGCATAATGCATCCACTGGGCTGCATGCTGCCACCACACAAATGTGAGTGGACGTTTTCAGATGGGCCTTATTGTGCAAAAATGATTACTTTCCCTCCACTGAAAAATGCCGCTCTGATTAAATGCATCAGTGCATCAGAGGAGGCTGTGATTTGTGTGGCTTGCCTTTGCTTGTGTGTGAGAGAGAGAGCGAGAGCTCACTTTGGCTAATCTTTGAGAAAATTCAAGTTTTGAAATAAGTCCAGGACAGTCACATTTTCAAAATGAAAGTGAGAAAGAAAGAAAAAAAAAAAAAAAATCACACATACCCATATGTCCCTTCATCCAGCTTCTGTCAACCTTTGTGGGTGTTTGGGGATGTTTTCCTTTAATATAAAACACTAATTACATATTAACACTTTTAGTTAGATGATGGAATTTGTTCTGAATTGATTCCTTATTTTAATAACCAACATAGTATATTTAATTGTTTGATATTTTGCTAGATGAACTCCCATTGGAATGTACTATACAAGAGGATGCTCTTTAAATAGCTGTTTATTTGAAGTTAATTGGTCAATTAAGTACCGTCAAGTATGTTGAAAACATTTGCAAACAAACACAGCCGTAAAATAAGAGTGAATTTTCAGAGCATGTTACCAATTAAGTTCTCAGAGGACTTCAATATTGATATTATTACTTGAATATTGCTGCAGTGTTCGTATTACTGGTATGCTCATTGTTTTGTATTGCAATTAACTTTTTTTCTTAGCAGAAAATGTCAATATAATATCCTGTTTCAATGTTTCAAGTAATATGGGTGCCTGTATTTTTTATAACTTAATACTTTTTATTTCATTAAGTGATACTTAATTTTCATATGATGTTAAAATACCACTCTAGTTGAATTACCAACATTACCTTACTGATAACACTGGTGACCACATGGAACGCCACATGGTAAATCAGAGTTCATCAGAAGTGGCTTGTCCATAAAAAAAAAAAAAAAAAATAAATAAATAAATAAATAAATATATATATATATATATATATATATATATATATATATATATATATATATATATATATATATATATATATATATATAAATAAATATATATATATATATATATATATATTTATTTTTTTTTTTATTTTTTTTTATTTTTTTTTATATATATATATATATATACACACACACACATTATTTTAGCGTCTGTTACCCTGATGTTTTTTGTCTTTGTGTATGATCATGTGCATCATGTGCATCATATACATATATATGATGCACATGATCATACACAAAGACAAAAAACATCAGGGTAACAGACACTAAAATAATGCAATAAACACAAAAAAAGTAACACAAACACCCCAAAGTACATTAATGTTAACAACAAGAAGAAACAAAATTACAGTTTTACAGTGCTTCTATAAAATATATAATTTATTTTGAAAATAATTTCTACATTTAATGTCTGCCAATTCAGTCAGTGTAACAAGATGGATACAGTCAGTCGGTCATTATCGCAAAAGATTGTACCACCATAACTGACTGACTGTACATTATCTCTCACACATTAGATCTGCTAGAAGTATTTTCCTTTATTAAAATGTCCATGATGTCTTGCTCTTCATCTAGTTGGGCTAAAAGCGCTGAGTCAGCTCTAATTCTCTCAGGCTACTTCCTGTCATGTCTCTGAAGTTCACTCCACCGTCAGTCATTCTCATCTGTCCCACGATGGCAGCCGTCCCGAAGAGGAGTGGCGCTGTCTAGAAAAATTAGGCACACCCCAATAATCTTTAATTTTGTTTCATGAAGCATAATTAAAAAGGCTTTATCATTGGATAGAGGACAGCTTCAGTAATAAACTGTCTCCACTCATGCAGAGAGCCATTAATACACATGCAAATATGCACACATGTGCACTGACGCGTACACACACAGACACACACACACACACACACACACACACACACAAATATCAGATGCATTCTTCACAACCACCCCACTGTCAGTCTGTCTATTGAGTCACAGTGATGAAATTAAGGGAGAAAATACCCTCATCTTGTGAACTACCTCTTTCTCTCTGTGTGTGTCTCTTAAAGTCATTTATTCCCTCTACTTTTATTATCTCTACTTTTACAGGGTGATTATGTTTCAATGACAGACGAGGGGAAAGAGAGAGCAAGTGAAAACGGGAGAGCGAGCGAGAGAGAGTAAAGCTAATAAGTTAATGCAACGTTACTGAGAAGAGAGGGATGATACATCACTTTGGCCAACTTAATGAAATACTGAATCTGCCTCCATTACTCACAAACCAATACAGGAGATTACATTTCATAGCATAGAAATCCCTCTCGCTCTCTTGCCTTTCACACTGCTCTAAAGAACGTCCCGCCTACTTCATTCACTTGGCCAATATGCAGATTATATTGTATGAAAGAAATATGAAACCTTTTATTAATTTATGGTGTGTGAGTCTCAATGTGTGCACGCCTTAAGGAGCTTTCAGAGAGAAAAGGTGCAAAGACAATTTACTTTTCTTTTGTAAATAACAGTGTAAATGTGGTGCATGTCTTACAGCATAATTGAATTATTGGACAAATGGCAGTAAAACAATTAAAATGGTATTCAGCATTTAGCAGCAGCCACTTCTCTGTTTGTGGAGTTCTACACCAGAGAAAGTGATTGCTCCAGAGCAGTTATTTTAGTATCATTGGGATTTTGGTAAGGACCCTGGGACATTGATGGGACACTGATGATTCTATTTCTGGCGTCATTTCCGGAAAGTTTTTCCGATTGAGACATCCCTTAAATGGCTGACTCCCTGATCAGTGCCCAGCATACTGAACTAGGGAGCTGATTGACACGCACCCATGGTCAAGGCGATCTGCTGAAGTTCAAACTGAGCATCAGAATGGGGAAAGCGGGTGAATTTAAAGGTGCCCTTGAATGAAAAATTGAATTTATCTTGGCATAGTCAAATAACAAGAGTTCAGTACATGGAAATGACATACAGTGAGTCTCAAACTCCATTGTTTCCTCCTTCTTATATAAATCTCATTTGTTTAAAAGACCTCCGAAGAACAGGCGAATCTCAACATAACACCGACTGTTACGTAACAGCCACGGAGCACAGCCTCAAATTCATTCAGAATCAAACATAAACAATATAACAGTGTATAATACTCACATAATCCGACGCATGCATGCGGCATGCATGACGAACACTTTGTAAAGATCCATTTGAGGGTTATATTAGCTGTGTAAACTTTGTTTATGCACTGTTCAAGGCAAGCGTGAGCTCCATAGGCGTGGAGCACGAGAATTAAAGGGCCAGTAGCCCTGAGCAGTGAGGTTGCGAGTTGCAGCCAACGACTCATTCCATCGCTCACCCCTCACTTTTGAAGCACATAGAGAAGCTACGGTGGCCGACACAGGACAAAGATGTTGTCGCCTGAGACAGCAGAGAGTAGCTAGTCAAGCAAACACACTCTGTACAGCAGTTTGTCCGTTTAGGGCTACTGTAGGAACTTGGCACCGCAAAATGGCGAATTCAATGTAAGGGGACCCGCAGTGTATGTAGATAAATGGCTCATTCTAAGGTAATAAAAACATAACGGTTCATTATGTAAGGTCTTTATACACCACTGAAAACAGAGTTATGTATATTATATTGCATTTCTGTCAATAGATCCTCCTAAATATTAGACACTGGACCTTTAAGTGACTTTGCATGATTGAACTTGGCATGATTGCTGGTGCAGCAATCATGCCAAGATGGGCTGGTCTGGGTATATTTTAGAAACTGCTGATCTACTGGGATTTTCACACACAACCATCTCTAGTGTTTACAGAAAGTAGCCCAAAACGGAGAAAGTATGCAATGAACGGCAGTTCTGTGGGCGAAAATGCCTTGTTGATGCCAGAGGTCAGAAGAGAATGGCCTGACTGGTTCGAAGAGATAGAAAGGCAACAGTAACTTTTTACAACCAAGGTATGCAGAAGAGCATCTCTGAACACACAATACATCAAACCGATGGAAAGCAATCCAACGGGACTCAGGCAAAAATCATATCATGGTAAAGCGGTGTCTGCATGGGAAGGTCACCCCAGACGCAGCACCCACCATCTTCCATGTGCCTCTGGTAAAAAATGGTTCAACATGCCTGGAGGCATTTGTGGACCTATTTGACAAGACAGCGGAGGCATATGTGTGGGCTCGTGCCCAATGGCCGGTGTGCCTGAGCCTGCTGCTGTCCAGGGAGGCACAGGTAGCAGCCCAACAGTTGCCTGTGGAGAACCTCCTGGCATATGATGACCTCAAGTGGGCCATTCTGCAATGGGTTGGCCGCTCCCATCATCAGCTCATTAGTAGAGAATCTAAGACCTGAAACAAGTGTGTCAGACAAAGGAGAGATACAAAATATGCAGTGTTGGGGGGCCTCCAGGAACGTGGTTGGGAACCATTGGTCTAGTGCCACTGCTGGGCATCGCTAAATCAGGCCATCCAGCTAGCAGAGGACTATCTGGTGGTGTTCCCAGGGGTCGGCAAGCCCCTTCTGGCTGTTTCTCTCTCCAGCCTTTCTTTCTCTTTATCTTTCTCGTCTTCTGTCTTATCCTGTCCCCATTCCCAGGTTGTGTAGCAATGCGCCCCCACGACAGCCACCACAGGGAAAAGGCAGCTTAGCCTCTTCCCCAGGTTCCAGACTTGGAATGCGAGGGGGGTGTCAGAGAATGCCGCCACTGCAGTGTTTCCTTAATCCCTTCCCACTCTCCGTCAGTCGCTTGGCCAATATTCTGCCACAGCAGCAACAGTGAGGTCTGGGTCGGTCTTTTGAAGATGCGGGGACCCAGGTCATTTCCAGGACAGTTATGTCCAGTTATGGAGTTGGGGACGATCAAGCCAGGTAGTACCTGTGAGTATTAAGGGGGAACATATCAGGCTCTGGTGGATTCAGGCTTTAACCAAACCTCCATTCATCAATGCCTGATGCAAAATGGGGCATTGGATCTGGGCCACAGAGTTAAGGTGAGATGTGTGTGAGGGAATGTGGTGGATTACCTGATCAGCCAGCCACTTTCCTATCCCTATTTTGCCATAATAAGGGAAAGGTTGTATCGGGTGGCCCAAGATGCCCAGAAAAAAAAAGAAAATACAACCCAATTATTAGCTGGACATTCACGAGAACATCTGCCGGTTGAGTGTGTCTTGCAGTGAATGCTAATTGGTGAACCCACCGGCTATTCCAAAAGTGCTGTTGCACCCATTACCTCTTGCAGAGGTCCCCTTCAAAAGAATTGGCATGGACCTCATCAGGCCATAAGAACTTTCCACACGCAGACATAGTTTTGCATTAGTTCTGGTGGATTATGCAACCTGATATCCGGAAGCGGTGACGTTATGCACCATCTCTGCAAAGAGTGTGGCGGACGCGCTTCGTATCCCCAGTGGGAATCCCAAAAGAGATTCTCACTGATCAAGGCACAGCATTTATGTCATGCACATTAAGTGAATCATACAAACAAAGGGCATTAAATCGATTAACACCAGCGTTTATTACCTACAGGTAACGTAATGACATGGGTTGTTACACTGGTTAAAATTGTGAATTTCTCTGGATTTAAACATTGTTTGAAACATTTGGTATAATGTAAGTATACAATTGCACAAAATATATAACACTGGGCAAGTGGTTTTTGGATTTTATGCAAAAATATTACATATTGTGCCTTTAAACCAGGAAAAAAATCCCTGTCTAGGCTGGCATTCTGGACTACCTGCAAGGGTGAACAATTTACAGATCTTTACACAAAAAGCATCTTTCTCTTTGATGGTCGTTTAAAAGTACACTGTGAATATTCCTGATTCTTCATTTGAAGAGCTCTTAAATGCATGAAATGGACTTAGATTTTTCTTCTCTAATGCCTTTTAACATCATGATGGTTGCTTGTGAAGGACTTTGAAGGATTTTGTCGGGCTGTACACGTTCTTTGGTGCCACTGACCAATCTCCTATAGCATAATTAAGTATATAAAAGTATATGCTATTTTTTTTTTTTACATTACATTCATGCCTACCCAAAATACTGTTATGCAAGTGTGGTTTACCTGAATTTGTAAAAATATCTTAATTTCTATTCCTCACTTCAGTAGCAAAGTGGTCAAAAAGGTTAAGCTGAAGACAACTTCTATTAAAACACTAAGATTCAGCTTCCATTCTACAGACTATCAGCGTGGATCTCTTCACTAAAGCTTTAAAGATTAGTTACTTGAATTTAGTTCCTGCCTACATTTGCATCTGAATAATGAAGGCTAAATACACAGAAAAATACCAAAACATAAGCATTGTATTACTATGGTGTTTTGGACTGTGCCAATGCCATGTTTGTTTATTTTTTATTGTTATAATTATTTTATACATGTATTGGCTATAGTTAATATTTAAGACATTTTTTTAAAATATAATTTTATGAGCCAGTATTGGGTATTTAATTATTCATGCTCATTTCCCCCAATTTTTACATTAACATTTCCTTTGCTGTCACTTGATGTTCAGTAATGACACTGTTAAATGTAATCTTCAGCAAATCTCAAAATGAATATCAGATTTGTATACTGTACATTATAATGTTGTGATGCCTAAATTCAGCTTTTGAAATGATTGATTTTAGTTTTTAGTGTTTTATTTTTTTTTTTATTAGGACAAAAATAGTATAAAATTTATCAGTTATCGTTCATAACAGTTTTTGAGCAATAATTACAATACCTGTGTATCCCTAGTAGGGTTACCATGGTATTCTTTGATATATCTTGGAATATCTTGGACATGTAAAAGCACCATTAAAGTAATACCATGCTTTTACCATTTGGCGGCATCAGTCCCCTGTTTCACAAACAAGGCTTAAAGGATTAGTTCACTTTCAAATGAAAATTACCCCAAGCTTTACTCACCCTCAAGCCATTCTATGTGTATGACTTTCTTCTATCTGGGGGGTAATAAAGGCCTTCTGAAGTGAAGCGATGCGTTTGTGTAAAGAAATACAACAAGAAAATTTTTTAACAAGTTAGCTTTTGAACTGCAAGAGTTTTACACTTTCTTTGTACGTTGTATACAGAAGGCGGTCTGGCAGATAGCTAGATATTTTACTTCATAAATATGGATATATTTTTTTACACAAACGCATCACTTTCAGAAGGCCTTTATTAACCCCTTGGAGACGTGTGAAATATGTTTATGATGGATGGATGTGGATGGAGACACTTTCTTCAGCTTATACTCATTTGGTATCGCTCACTGCCATTATAAAGCTCAGATGAACTAATCCTTTAAGCTAGTCCTAACCTTGCATGGATAAAAGCAGGTAGAGCAGCGATAGGTACATCAGTGTCAGCTAAAGCAAGCTTGACTAACGTTACCTGCCAGAACTGATGCTATATGCTTGATTTTTATGACTGGAATTCATTATTCAGTTTGCATTTTCAGCATAGCAAATATCAGAGTCACCTATTGTGAAAAGTTGACATTGTTAGCAGTAGATGAAATACTCCCTTAGAATCATCTGGTAGCGCAAACATCTCATTATTGCATTTGGTAATAAAGAAAGCTGAACTTGTGCAAATGTTTGTGTTTTTTTAATATTAAAGAGACAACACTGCCGGCATTATTATTATTCGGCAAGCGAACACGCGCATAAATGTTTCACAGTCTAATGTTCTCCCCTACAAAGACCTCAATTATGACTTTGTTTTTGAGAGCGAGCAGAGAAGAGCCCAGGGCAATCACTTATTCCTTGTCCGGCAGCAAAACGCAGCTAAATGACTTTCTTTATTCAGAATGTTCCGCACTGACGGCTCTTTAGTGGAGTGCTGTGAGCCAAACGTGCAGGATATACTAACACCCTGCCACTTTCAATGACACCTTGAAGCATAGGTAAGACAGTTTTGGTTCAAAAACACTGATTTGAAGCCAGATGCAGCCAGATGTTATGGTGACGGAACCATGATTTCGCTCATCAATTCTCCATCGCTGGAGAGGTACACCAAAGGGTGGGAATTGTTTGTGCATGCTAATATTTCTGTGCTGAGAGTGTTTTTCTCAGGCTAGTTTTCATGTATGTGTGTTGGTGCAGTCACACAGATGTTTTTCACCCTCTCATAACTTACATGACCTGTCAGCCTTACACCTTCCATCTACAGCACTTAAAAGTCAAATGAAAAAGCCCCGCTGTCATCTCCGACCCACACACTCCTTCAAATGTGTCTCTTTATCCAGGCATAATGGCTGCTGCTATTTTACTTTCTCTCTCTCATTCCTACTGATCCTAGTTCAGCAGAACTGTTTCTTTAATAATGCCCAAAATGTCTTTTTAGGCCACAAAGGTTTATCCCAGAGCAGCATAGTCATGCCGTTTGAGAAATGAGAGCATCGTGTTTGGTGAACAATGCATTAATGTTGCTTTATGCAACGGCTGTGTATTTGAAGAGCTCGCAGTGATGAATTACTTCACTCAGCCACGGCTAATGTCTCTGGAGGTGTTTTTTTTTTTTTCTGAATTGAATGAAAATGGATAGCTACAGGGAGGTATCTCTAAACCAATATTGAAAAATCTAGTACCTCAGTGACAGCCAAGCCAAAGCAGCACACAATATTAAGAGTAAAACAAGGAAAAACACTCATGCATGACATTATTTTGCTTTAAGTTCTTAGTGTACAAATAGTTACAGTCATTGGCACCCCATGCATTTACATTTTAAGTCAGGGCCTTCATTGCGATTCATGCTGTTAAGAAACACCTTGTCACAATGAATAACACACCCTATGTAAATCGTATATCACAGTCTCTTATGTCACATTCAATGTATTGTGTCAATGATTCTATTTCCATTTTAAAAGCGCTGACAAAGTAGATGCAAAGGCCACCAAAAAATGCAAGACATGACACTTCATTTTGAAGATATTCTGTTGATTTCCGAAAGATTGTGGTAAATTTAAATTCTTTTCTCACCATCATGTCATTCCAAACCCTGCATGACTTTTTTCTGCTGTGAAAAATGAAAAAGTTTTTTTTTTTTTTGTCCATTCAGTGAAAGGATTCCAGTGTTGTTTGAATCCCACCGTTCTTTAAAATATGTTATTTTGTGTTCCAAAGAAGAAATCAAGTAATTTAGGTTTGCAGTAAATTAGGAATTTTCAATTTTCATTTACCTAATATGTCAGTTGCACACGCACCCTAGCCGACTCAAGAAACTACCTGCAGTAATATGAGTGATGAGCTATTTTGCAAATATTGTGTTTATCATGCATAAATAGCATTTTTGTTGTAGATGAAAGAAAAGTTAAGGCTGATAGTTAGATGACTGTTTGTTATTCATAAACGAGTTTAGCCATTCTAGTTTGCTAATAATTACGTTTCAGCATAAAAACGTAATTACAATGCCTAATAATCTGATTCTAGTTACAGATAGCAGTCAATAAGGCAAGAGCAACATTAGCAAATTGTGTAAAAAAAAGCATTAATTCCTCATGATAAGTTTGGTAGGTGATTGTTTCAGGTTTTACTGGCCAAAAGTCCCTTTTTTATTGTTATAATTTAAAGGGAGTAAAATAAAATACTCACATTTTTATCTATAATGGAAATTCTTGACCTCTTAAACTGAATAAAACATATTTAATGAATTAATTTTATCTAATTGCCTTAATATAATCATTGTGGTAAATGGTATTTCTAGTGGTGAAATATAAAAAATAATGAACTGCAGCACAGAAGGATCTTATATTTATCTCATATCTCCATCAGTCGGAGGTAGATGAGCTGATTGAATCATCTGTTATTTTGTATTTCAGAAATATGTTGTCATTGTAATCTCCTCAATAGGGTCTCTAAAGGGAAGCAGTGCAGTTGACATCCTTAACTAACCTTTTCCTAACACCTTCACCATCAATGCTATAAGGATGCTTTATAGCTTCTGCTCTCTATCTTCAATGTGATCAAGTTCAAAAGACCAAAATAAGATGACTTGCTTAATGGCACTGATGGAGATTTGATTATCATGGGTCAGAAAAGCGGAGCTCAAACTGATTCATAGTGTTTAATCTGCTACCAGCCTATGGACTTCCAGCTGGTTGAAAAAGCAATTAAGGGTTTTAAATCTTTAAACCACATAATTCTTAGAAATGTTAGTGAATGTGGAAGTTAGTAAGGGAGAGTCATCCACAATAGAGGTAGAAAAATACACATATATATATATATATATATATATATATATATATATATATATATATATATATATATATATATATATATATACACATATATATACACATATATATAAATATTGAATAAAGATAATTTTAACATCTAAAAGCTCAGTTTACATGACAGTGACTTTGTCCCAGCATGTCAACAGTCACTGTACTGTCAACGTAGTAAGGGTTATGAACATTATCACACATTTTTTTTTTTTTTATATATTGTCCCATGTATGTAATCAGTCATGTCTTTAATGTGCAATGTGTAAAATTTAGGAGGATCTATTGACAGAAATGCAATAAATATACATAACTATGTTTTGAGTGGTGTATAAAGACCTTACCTAATGAACTGTTGTGTTTATTACCTTAGAATGAGCCATTTCTATCTACATACACCACGGGTCCCCCCTCCATGTCAAGTTGTCATTTTGCGCCGGCATGGTTCCACAGTAACCCTAAATGGACAAACTGCTCTACAGAGCGCATTTCGTCTCTATGTTCATTGTGTTTTTAGAGGCAGCTTGCATCGTCACTACGTTGAATACACGCAAAGAAGAAGAAGTAGAAGTAGTAGTGGTCATCATCTGGTTTATTAGAAGCAGAGACCGTTCTTTTTTAGAAGTAAAAAGAAACCACACTGCTTACCTGGCTATCTGCAGTCTCAGACAACGACATCTTTGTCTTTGTGTGTCAGCCACTGTAGCTTCTCTAAAACCCGGAACACACCAAGCCAACGCTGATGAACTAGTGGAGATGAAAGCAGACTGTGGGGTTGGCTCACGTCAGCAGCCTCTGGGTCCAAAGTTGCCCTGACACACCAACAGGCCCGGCACCGCGAGGGGGCAAAAGGGTGCATTGCCCCCTCAGATCTGATTTGTGCCCCCTCAGTTGCAATCTGTCCCCCCTTCACCCCGACACATGAACGATTTTAACCCTTTATCATGTACGATCACACCAGTGTGATTAGAACGTTCAGTGAGTCACAGCTAAATTCAAACCTGCTTTCACGCTGCTGGCGCCGAGCAAGAGATGGACGCGCTCAGTGCTTTTCATATTTCACAATTCAGTGTTTTTAACCAAATAATGTTTATTGAGGTTTCAGACATTTAAAAAGACATTTATATGAAGTACTAGGCTATACATAAAAAAGACATTTATAGTTTGTTAAATGCAAATTCCATACACTGATATGGAAGCTGCAATAATCCTTTCAATTATAATTTAATTAATTGTTTTTTATTCATATCAGATACATTGCATATGAAACAATAAAGTTTACTCTCTTCTCCCAGTTCACCAGCCACTCACGTTTATGTAGCCTATTTCGAGAAAAATGGATGACTTTACGTGATGCAAATCTGACAGATCCTCTGTGTTTTCAAATAACATGATCATTGTAAAGGTGTTTAAACAACAAACACATTCACTTCCACATATATATATATATATATATATATATATATATATATATATATATATATATATATATATATATATATATATATATATATATATATAGTTAACAAGTTTGTGAATATTTTGAATAAAAAAGGAAAAAGGAAATAAACACAATACCTGTCTTAGTGTGGCTGCATGACGCTTTGCCGGGGAATTTAAAATAATGTTCTACTACAATAACAATCGCCTTAAAGGCTTTTTTTACAAGATGTAATATAAGTCTAAGGTGTCCCCTGAATGTGTCTGTGAAGTTGCAGCTCAAAATACCCCATGGATTTTTTTTAATTAATTTTTTTAACTGCCTATTTTGAGGCATAATTAGAAATGCGCCGATTCATGCTGCGCCCCCTTTAAATCACGCACTCTCCGCCCCCTCCCGAGCTCTTGACTCTATCACTGCATAAACAAAGTTCACACAGCTAATATAACCCTCAAAATGGATCTTTACAAAGTGTTCGTCATGCATGCGGCATGTATGCGTCGGATTATGTGAGTATTGTATACTGTTATATTGTTTACATTGATTCTAAATGAGTTTGAGGTTGTGCTCCGTGGCTAACGGCTAATGCTACACTGTTGGAGAGATTTATAAAGAATGAAGTTGTGTTTATGAATTATACAGACTGCAAGTGTTTAAAAATGAAAATAGCGACGGCTCTTGTCTCCGTGAATACAGTAAGAAACGATGGTAACTTTAACCACATTAAACGGTACATTAGCAACATGCTAACGAAACATTTAGAAAGACAATTTACAAATATCACTAAAAATATCATGTTATCATGGATCATGTCAGTTATTATTGCTCCATCTGCCATTTTTCGCTGTTGTCCTTGCTTGCTTACCTAGTCTGATGATTCAGCTGTGCACATCCAGACGTTAATACTGGCTGCCCTTGTGTAATGCCTCAATCATAGGCTGACATATGCAAATATTGGGGGCGTACATATTAATGATCCCGACTGTTACATAACAGTCGGTGTTATGTTGATATTCGCCTGTTCTTCTGAGGTCTTTTAAACAAATTAGATTTATATAAGAAGGAGGAAACAATGGAGTTTGAGACTCACTGTATGTCTTTTCACGTTGGGGACTCAGCTATAATATAGAGCCCCTATAATATAGATATAACCCCCCAAGTGCATCAAAAGTGCTTCAAAAGGGAGGGGTGAGCTTGGTGCTGAGCCGCTGGTTGCAATTCGCAACCTCACCGCTAGATGCCACAAAAATGTACACACTGCACCTTTAAAATTTGAAATTGTTTGCTGCAAAGATTATTTTCTCCATCTTTATGACAGATGACTACAGTACTTTCAGTTCTATTGCCGCTTTACATTTGCATAAAGTTTGAAAACTTTTCGCTGTCACTTATGTCACTGTAAGTTAGCAACTATATTGAAAGTGACTGAGTTGAGGTCGTACCTATGCGATGTAGTTGTACCCATGATTGACACGCAAGGCTGAACTCTTGGCCTCGCAGTGTACTTTACATACAGACAGACTGTCTGAGAGGTCTCTAGTATCCTCTCCTCAATGAATCATAATGAAGGATTGTGCTGATTTTTGTGAGGGCTGCTGTGGAGAGTGTATCATAAAACGATGATTAATGCACGTCTTTCACAGCCTGCAATGCAGATATCAGAGCTCTCATATTGATGAGCAGAATGACACCATGAAGATTATAAGTCGACTTCCTAATAGCAGTCTGAGTTTCTAACAGAGAACGTTTCCTTCCCACTTGTATTCTATCAGATACACACTCACACTGTGAATTTTATCTCAAATCTGGACATTCTCAGATTAAACCGCAGCTTCATCACTGTTGAGTTGGATAAAAGAATCAATTATTGCTCCGAGACTCTTTCTTGTGATCCAAAGAACTCGACTTCCTCCTCTGCAAAACTTGATAGCCTGTTATCCCTACCCCTGCTGAAGCTGTCGTTCTCTTATTGACCTACAGATGGCACTGTGCCTCTTAGTTTGCAATGCATTTTTGACCATATGTATATCTTTCATTTATTGTGCATCTGTTTGTATGTGTGTGCGTTGAGACATATACTAGCTCCATGTCTCTGGATGAACAGCAGCAGGTGATGTGTGATTTACTAAATCTTACTCAGCAGAGGCAAGGTGAGGTGAAGAGTGTGTGCGCGAGCGTGTGCGTTAAGCCTCCGGCTGCTGAAAAGGTTAGATATATTGATTTTGTACCTAAGAGACAGACTGGAACAGGGAGACAAATGGACTACAGTGGAGGAGCTGTCTCATCGGGCCCCTACCATGTCAGTCCCCTTAAGGTAGAGATAAAAGTTCTCCATCTCTCTGTCCATGTAATCTATCCTCCCATTTCTCATCTTTTCTGCCTCTTCCTCTGAATATGATGCTGTATTTGGTTTTTCACTCTTTTATCCGCTCACTCTCTCTGACTCTCTCTCTTTTGAGATGACCAGTGCACTATTATGTTGTTTGACAGCAGTGGTGCTTCAGAGATGGACAACGTGACCCTGTTTATATTGAAGGCATAGCTCACCCAAAAATTAACGTTCTGTCAATATTTATTCACCCTCAAGTTGTTCGAAAGTCGTATTATTTTCCATGCAAAAAAAATAAATAATTGCAACTGAATGTTTGAGCTGCTTTCATTTATACAATTGAAAGATGAAAGAGACCACAGGGACTATTAAAGCAGTGTTTCCCAGCCAATGTGCCGCAGTTGTCAAGCGCGCCGTGGAAAATTACCAAATGCCAAAAAATAAATAAATGAAATAAAATAATTACTATAAAGTTATCGTCGCTGTCAGGCGGAAACCTCTATATTTCGTCATTTTTTCACTCCTTACGCCTGTATGTGGGTTTTAAAAATATTTAATGAATAAAAAAGGATTTAAAAGAGCTTGTGACAAAACCTCGTAACTCAATTGGATCATCAAACTGTCAGTCAAACCTCATAACTCCGTCCGCCTCTTACGTGAAGGAAGTGCCACGGCAGCCACACACAGTTTGGAGATAGATCTCTGCTTGTTAGCAATGCAAAGGTAAATAAATAACTGATGTCTATGTCTAACACTATGTCTATAATAGCTATAGTTTTATATATTTGAAGAGCGGAGAAGTAGTGATGGGAAACCGAGGCTTTCTGAAGTGTTTGAGGCTTTCATCAAATTGTGCCAAAAAATGATTTATTACTCGAAGCTTTTAACACAGTGCGCATTTAGCGACATCTGGTGGTCAGACTTGTTTTCTCCACCACATCTAAATCATCGCGGAGCAGATCTATGGTTTGTAAAAGCATGTGACAAAAGCTTCGGAAGTCCGTGAATACGTAAACACTCTTGTCTTGAATACGTTTTTATCTAATCTGATGTAATCTAATCTAAATTAATTTCTGACAGTGAGACCACCACTCGCGTCATGTGTAACCTGGGGCCCGTTTCAGAAAGGAGGTTAAGTGAGAACTCTGAGTATGTTAACCCTGAAATGAGGGAAACTCTGGGTTTTCTGTTTCAGAACAAGAGGTAGTAAGTCAAACCCGAGAAAGCAGGTTAAGTCAAGCCTGTTTCTAAAAGGGAGGTAACTCTTACTCAGAGTCAGTTACCATGGTATCTTACTCTGTGAACCTAACCTGGTTAGGAGCAGGTTTTCTTCGGTAAACCCAGAGTTTCCTTCAGTCTCCTCCCCCTTTTTAAAGTGCAAGTGATGTTTAAATAGTTCACTCATTCATTCATGCTGCAAAAATGCTTTTCTTACGGAGTATTTTTTTTGTCATATTTCAAGTACAAATATCTAAAAATTCTTTTTGTATAAGATTTTGTATAAGAAAATGGGTAACACTTTACAATAACAGTACATGAATAACCATGAACTAATACCTGAATTAATAGTTACTTCAACATGAACTCATGATTAGTTAAGATATGAACTAATGAAGAGTGATCCTTAACTACGACAGGAGTCATAGGGATTCATGCATGAAAACAGAAGCCTTAACTCTGCGTTAATACATGTTTGATAATTAATGCATTAATTAACATTTAGGGTAAACTAAATCAAACATCTCTATAAGAAGCAATAATACATATTTGGACTTTGAAATAAATTTAAACAATTTATTATTGTCAGAATTTAAACTACTGACATCAGCAGCTTCATTATAAACATCACTGAAAGGCACATGATTAGTTTGCCATTATTTTCACTTATCCTCCTTATCAAACATATAAAATACTAAATACACTATTTATCTTAAAAGGTCTTAATATGTTTTGTGATATTCTTTCCTATCAAACTAAACTACTGTGACTTACATCAGTTCCTTAGGAATCGGTTCCCAAAAAAATAACCAAACAGGAAACATGAACTAAGGTCAGGGAGCTTTTGCTGGGATCAGATTCAGAAGTTCACTCTCCATCCAGACGCAGGCCGTGATCATATACTGTACCTCCATTCTCTGAATTTTTGAAAAGTCACACAACATCAATTAACTGGGCTGAGTACTTATATAGTTGTGTTAGTACATGTGTATTTGATAGTAAGTTAATGATAATCATGAGCTGAATTTGGTAAGTAGTTAACAGTGAATTAATTATGATTGTGCCCCCTCAAGTAAAGTCATGACATAAGTATACATTAACAAACCATTAGTTGATGTTAGTATATGCTTAGCTAATAATGAGTTAATTATGATTGTGCCCCCTCAAGTAAAGTCATGACATAAGTATACATTAACAAACCATTAGTTGATGTTAGTATATGCTTAGTTAATAATGAGTTAATTATGATTGTGCCCCCTCAAGTAAAGTCATGACATGATGCACATATCACACATCATTAACTAATATATGAATAAACACTATAGAGTGCCATCCTTATTCCTTTACACCCCGGTACAAAAAAACTAAAATAAAAAGTATTTGTATTTTACTTTTATTTATATTATTAAACATACATGGACTTGAAAGCAAGCCATAAACATACCTGTAAAGACACACATAAGGCACATTTACATGTAAAATCGCGCGCGTCCACAAGCTAATGCTAATCAAAGCATATACATTTAAATGACAAAAATACAAATACAGTTAATAACTGCACATAACCTCCTGAAAATCCCAATAAAACATACATGTAAATATGTCTTTAATTATTAATTTAGCACTCAACATTTATTACTTTAAAATGCCAGCAACACAACAAACGCGCCAAGAGAACACCTAGTGTGCGCCACTAATGAGTGTCCCGCCAGAAACAAACCGTACATACTTTAGTTCCGGGAATAAACTATGACTATTTAGCTATATGACTAAATGTAAATGAACTATAAAAATCAGAAAACAGTTTAGATCAAATTAAATTTATTAGTGGTAGTTAGTCTATTTTCCACATTTGATTAGACAGATCTATGTAATTAATGGCTAAATAATCATGTGCCATTGCAATTATTTGTCACAAAGCTGCAGATGGCAGATTATGATATTACAGTGTAAATTATGACAGTATTAAATCACGTTTAATTCAAATTCAGAGTACTTCTTGTTTACTCTTATGGAGGCTGATTTATTTAGTTTACCCCTAAATGTTAATTAATGCATTAATTATCAAACATGTATTAACGCGTAGTTAAGGTTGCTGTTTTCATGCATGAATCCTTATGACTCCTGTCGTAGTTAAGGATCACTCTTCATTAGTTCATATCTTAACTAATCATGAGTTCATGTTGAAGTAACTATTAATTTATGTATTAGTTCATGGTTATTCATGTACTGTTATTGTAAAGTGTTACCAGAAAATGATATAAGATATTTAGTCTTGTCTCCTGGGGGATCTAAATTAAGTGCATTTTACTTAAGTAAAATTATCAATATCTGCTAGTGTTGTAATAAAAATAATCTTAATGCAAACGGAAAACAAGATTATTTGGAGTGTCTATTACTAAGTGTGAATTTACAGTAGCTCCGCCCACCAATATCACAAGGTTCAAATCAACATGTTCACTGCATGGCTTTAGTGGTGTAGGCAGTAGTGTGTTGAGCACGATAAAGTAACTTGTGACGTGTTTGCCTGGGTTCGAATCTGCCTTCTGTCAAGTTCGCTATTCTTCCTTTTCATATCAGAAAGGCATTTATTTTTTAAGAAAATGAAGAAAATGTTCTAAAAGTGGAAGTAAATTGCCTAACGAGTGTTTAATAATGATAAAATCATTTACACTCTTATTATTGCATCCTGTTAAATTATTATTTTTTTCTTCTTCTTTTTTGCATGTGGGATACCATGAAAATGAATATTAGTTCAATAACTTACCATTCTACCAGTTTTCACCTTTAATATTATAACAGTGATAAGAATTAAACTTGCACGCGCTGTTGCCATGGTGAATCGTAATATCGGAGCTCCATTGATAATGGCTTTTCATAGTCGTGGTGTACGCGCTTAACTCAGAGTCAACCTACTCAGAGTCGATTGAACTAACTCAATTCAGCTGTTCTGCAACTGAAAATTTTGTTTCCCATTTCAGGATAAGTCAACTCAGAGTTCAAGTTTTTTTGAGTTGGTTGAACCTCCTTATTGAAATGGGCCCCTGGTCAACGGATTTACATATTGATCAATAATATAAAATAATGATGTGATCATAACTGACATGAGTAGTTGAAAAAATATTTTAGATGAGCTGTTTATAACCTTTCTGTTCAGGGTCTTTGAGACCCCAGCAGTAAAACATGATTAAATGCATTTTCCTTTATGCATCAGATGAAGCGCCAATGTTTTCAAACCAGCTGTCTCGACTTTCCGATATGACCTACGAGGCTTCAAACGTCATCAAACACGTGGTATTGTCATTTCGATACAAGCATCGGTACAGTGTGTGATACAATAGTGATTTGAAAACTGCGTCGGAGCATCGGAGCCCCGGTATCAACCGTCCCATCACTACGGAGAAGAGTCTTAGTCCAATTTACATCTAGCTGTAACCAATATGCTAACTGTTTTAAATATCTTGCTTCGATTAAACACAGTGTCACCAGAGAGATTTGTGTTTTGTCTGTTACTGGAACAGCCGCATCTTCATCTATTATATCATGAAATTTTGTTCTAATGTATTCAAAAACAAGAAAAAACGAGCTCCCCTATAGCTTGCCTGGAAAATCCAGCCTCACCACTGTACCAGCAGACAGTAAAAGAAATGGACACAGCGACCCCATTGGAACTCAATTGAGTCAAGTGAAGCCCATTTTTAGCGATTTTTAGCACTTCCCTTTCTGACGCGCAGACTCAAACTAAGCTTGATGACGTCCGCAACCTGTCTGACAGATGTAAATCTTCTAGTAGCTGTGCATGCAAACTGCCATCGTTAATCTTGCAGAGACGGCGAGCTTGAGAGGGGAGTTCTTTGGCGTGAGTGAGCAGGAGTAAGTATTCTGATTAATTAGTTTGTATAGTATTTTAAAATGTAACGCCAGTACGCCATATTAAGATAATCTCCCCGATTGCCTGCGAGATTCTCTTCCTGTCTGTACGGTTATTTCTCTACTGTGCGACAGAGAGTCGAGTGGTTATGACGCAATCGTTAGCTTATTTTTACAAAAACTGTTTCTACGGGGCCATAATGTAACATAGAAGGTAATGGAGCCCTTTATACATTGTCGTGTATCTTTGGAAATAAATAATGGACAAATGGAGTCTTTAAACGCCTCAGATGTAAAGTTATTCACTGTCAAAGTGACGCCAAAATGAATGGGAGTCAATGGGGATGCTAACGCAAGTGAAGTTCTGCTACAAGATGGCGGCACCCGGCCGACTTCAACTTCCGGTCGACTTCCTTGGGCACTGCAGATGAGTCTGGTCGGCCATTGAATCAATTCGAGTTCTAGGGCGGAGCAAATCCGAGCAAACAGGAAGCGGAGTAAACCAATCAGAGAAGGGCGGATATAATGTTAGCAAAGCGACAAGAGAGTCAACAGCGAAAAGTAATGTGTTTTTGGTCATTTAAAACTGAATTCATGGCTGAATAGAACAAACTCTCGGGTCTCCCGTGCGTAATCTTTGTTGATATTGAAGGGACTAGAGTGACGCTGTTTGCGTCACTGAAATAAACGAATCTGATTGCACGGTACGGTTTGGAGTTGACTCGAATCGCGACGGAGGGTGGACTGACCAAACTGATATATCTTGTAGAATATATATCAGTCTGGCCTTCCCAGGCAACCCTATAGCTACAATAAACGTTAAAACCTGCAAGTTGATGAAAACGTCAGAGGCGGCTGTTCCAGTGATGGACAAAACACAAATCTCTCTGTCGCTAGCTGATCAAAAACCTCGGCTGAGCTTGATTTTCAAAAAAATGTTAGTATTATAATGACACATGCGCGTGTTTGACATATATAAAGCCACAACATCAACTTTGATGACACTGTTTAATTCTTAAAATAAAAAAAAATAAAAAATAAAAAAAGTTTTCCGCCCTACAGTGACGATATGTAAATTTGTTCTTTTTACTTATCAAAACTTTACCACGGCAAGAAAAGTTTGGTTAACACTGTATTAAAGGGATAGTTCACCCAAAAATGAAAATTTTGCATTTACTCGCCTTCAAGTTGTTCCAAAACTGTGCGAGTTTGTTTCCTCTGCACAAAAGAAAATATTTTGAAGAATGTTGGTAACTAGACAGTTGATGGTAGCCATTTACTTCCATAGTATTTTTCTTTTCCTACTATGGATGTCAGTGACTCCCATCAACTGTTTTTTTGTTTTGTTTTGTTTTGTTTTGTTTTTGTTTTTTGTGTCAGAACACAAATGTACAACACTAAATGATGTTTTATTAACAAAATTCGGGAGGAGCAACGTTCAAATAATCTGACTAATCATCACGTCATCTCGGCCAGCTGTCAGCAATCAGTAATCAACATATCTACCCAATCAGCACGAGTGAAAGCATATATATAAGACATGGTCGACTCACCTATATTCCTCGACAGTTTGACAGCATCTGATCCGCCCTAAGTTCCCACCGTGTCCGAAATTAATCTCTGTGTGTCCGATGAATAATCTTTCGTCCACAAGGTATCTTTGCCACAATCCTCTGGCCTTACTAGGAGCAATTACACCGCCGCCGATTCATCTCGGGGGCACTTCAGCCCAAACAAACGGTCCCAGCTTGCCAAGACGCCGAGGCCGACTTTCGTCACTGCGGTCGAAACATCCGTGATTTCCTTCCGTGTATTTTCCTAGTTCTGCCCAGTCTATCTTTCCTGCCATAAAGAAATGGACAACAAGGCAGTCGAGCACCAAGCTCGAGTCTCGGACAATTTCGCCTCTTCCCGTGAAGAAACGGGCCTTCCTCCAGCATCAGGCCGCCTCAGCAGGCCTTTCAGCAAAGCCGCGCCGCAGCGCGGATATCAGTCCAAGCCAGCTGACACTTTCCACCCCATCGGCTCAACCCAGCAAAAGCACAGTTAAAATCCTTCTCGTTTTCTGTCACTGAATTAATTTCTACAGTTATGCCATCTGTATCAATGTTGATCGAGGGAATCCATGTTTTAAACTTTTCTGTAAAGTTTGCCGTTCTAAATTACGGCACGATTGTGGTTTAAACACGCAATCAGCTGATGCACGTATGACGTTAATATTACATGCATACAGAATCATTGAAACTCGGAAATATTGTCCTCACTGCCCAGCGTTTTATCAAAATCACTTAGAAACTAAGTCATAATATGTATTTCTGTTTAAGTATAACCACTGCTTTAATATTGGAGACGCAGAGACTGGTAGGAAAAATTATTTTCAAATCATTATTTTGATGCATTTAAATAAATCTTACCGTTCCCCTTTCATCTGTATCTGTTTTATAACAAGCATAATTTGTAAGTAACTTAACAAACCAGACAGATAACCAATGAATAAACTATTACGTTGCAGTTTGGAAGTATGGAATTTGAGTAATTTCCAGGTCTGGATAGAAAAGAAACCAACATAAATATAAATAAACAATGTCATACAAGCAGTGTGTTCATGGTAAAATTTTAGTGATTGTTGAACACAATTAAAATAAATTCAAGGTGCACATTCTTATGCAAAGCTCGGTCTTTTACAAATGATTCTCTTTTGATCTTTACTAAATAAATGTGCTTGTGACAGACCAGCAACAGTTAAAGAACAAAGGATCATCTAAATCATATTGTACTTTGCTGTTTGATGATCTTTCAACATCAAACAATGACAGTTCAACAGTACTGTCTTTTACAGTATCAAACGATTGTGTCAGAGTTTCGCTGAGCTCAGGTTTCCAATCGCCCCAGATAAAACGATGGGTCCAGCCACGTCCATTGAATTTCTGGGCCTTAACTAGAATACAGCTAATATCCAGGCCTCACGGCATAAGGAATCAATAGGATATTTGTTCGCTTCCACCTTCCTAAACAGTCCAAACTGTTCTAAACAGGAATTACTATCTTCGATCAGCTACTTAAACTTCATGATGTGAGTAATTCCACAAGGCCACTCTTTCATCTTACATCTCCTCACTCTTGTATCTTCAATTCATGTGCTAGAAACAAGCGTCAGGCCGCAACAGCAGCAGCAAGCCTGGACCGTGCCCCAGATTCCCTACTTTCCTCCCTCTGCTTAGCCACACATTGCGGCTTTCACCGGCGCCGCACTCCATCCAAAGATGCCTGCCCCTCTTGGTGAACGCCTTCACTCCAAACATGAGGATGCCTCTACTAGTGAAGCAAGCTCAGCTGTCTCAACCATTTCATCCCGCCATCTTTCACCCCACCTCTTTTGTCTTTGGTCTACAGTTTCAGCTACGGACCTTAGCGTGAGGCTGCCTCCGCTATTGCCGCAGGCCTACACGTCCTATTTTCCCCAGCTTCCCTCTTTTTCTAACCACCCTGTTCCTTCCCAGGCTCCAGCGGCCAACCTGAGCAAGAGGCTGCCTCTGCCTACGGTGCAGGCCCGGACACCCCAATTTCCCTTTCTCAGTTTCCCTCTTTTCTAACCTCCTCATCCCCCCCGACCGAGCGTGAGGCTGCCTCCGCTATCGGCACAGGCCTAGACGTCCTACTTTCCCTTCCTTCCTTTTCTAACCACCCTGTTCCTTCCCAGGCTCTAGGGGCCGACCAAGCATGAGGCTGCCTCCGCTAACGGCCTCAGTCCCGGCCTTTCTTCCTCCTTGCTCTGTCCCACAAGCAAACGCAGTTCACCCTGTCTACTACACTGATGCCCATCCCTCCAAATGCTACAGCCCTGGAACCAAACCATGTTGCCAACAACATCAGATCCTCTTAGAAATTCAAGCTGTTGTCACCAGAGGTGGACCCATTCTCAACCCCGGTACCTTATTCTGAGCTGATATTTCCATAAACCACCCACAAAAGAAAAAAAACTCTCCTTGACACCTCTCTCAACTTCATTCCTCAAGCTGCCTCCCCTAGAACCCTACAATCCATTCTGCATAGGAGCAGCAACTACAGCCACCCAAAAAGGCCACTCCCAGCATCAGATTCAAACATTTGGTCACTGGAAGCTTAAGAACTACATCCAATCTAATCGCTTCCATATTAAAGAAGCCCAACGAACACCTATCGGTTAGTTTCAGCTCCAGCTCATTCTCTCACACATACCCGCAAGCCACCATATCCAACTCAACCGATACCATCATTCCAATATAACGAAAATTTTCTATCATTGCCGCAGCAGTGATGTCACCTTGGCTCCCGCAGGAGCCCAGTTATTCTGGCTTTTCTCTCCACTGCAGCAGCAGTGATGTCGCCTCAGCTCCCGCAAGAGCTCAGTTCTGGTTAATTCCTCCACTGCCGCAGCAGTGTTGTCACCTCGGCTCCCACAGGAGCTCAGTTCTGGTTAATTCCTCCACTGCCGCAGCAGTGATGTCGCCTCGGCTCCCGCAGGAGCTCAGTTCTGGTTATTTCCTCCACTGCCGCAGCAGTGATGTCGCCTCGGCTCCCGCAGGAGCTCAGTTCTGGTTAATTCCTCCACTGCCGCAGCAGTGTTGTCACCTCGGCTCCCACAGGAGCTCAGTTCTTCTGGCTATTTCCTCCACTGCCGCAGCAGTGATGTCGCCTCGGCTCCCGCAGGAGCTCAGTTCTGGCTAATTCCTCCACTGCCGCAGCAGTGTTGTCACCTCTGATCCCGCAGGAGCTCAGTTCTTCTGGCTATTTCCTCCACTGCCGCAGCAGTGATGTCACATCGGCTCCCGCAGGAGCTCAGTTCTGGCTAATTCCTCCACTGCCGCAGCAGTGATGTCACCTCTGCTCCCGCAGGAGCTCAGTTCTTCAAGCCAATTCATACACTGCCGCAGCAGTAATGTCGCCTCGGCTCCCGCAGGAGCTCAGTTCTGGCTAATTCCTCCACTGCCGCAGCAGTGTTGTCACCTCGGCTCCTGCAGGAGCTCAGGTCTTCTGGCTATTTCCTCCACTGCCGCAGCAGTGATGTCGCCTCGGCTCCCGCAGAAGCTCAGTTCTGGCTAATTCCTCCACTGCCGCAGCAGTGTTGTCACCTCGGCTCCCGCAGGAGCTCAAGTCTTCTGGCTATTTCCTCCACTGCCGCAGCAGTGTTGTCACCTCGGCTCCCGCAGGAGCTCAGTTAGTCTGGCTAATTCCTCCACTGCCGCAGCAGTGATGCCGCCTCGGCTCCCGCAGGAGCTCAGTTAGTCTGGCTAATTCCTCCACTGCCGCAGCAGTGATGTCGCCTCGGCTCCCGCAGGAGCTCAGTTATTCTGGCTAATATCTCCACTGTCGCAGCAGTGATGTCACCTCTGCTCCCGCAGGAGCTAAGTTAGTCTGGCTAATTCCTCCACTGCCGCAGCAGTGATGCCGCCTCGGCTCCCGCAGGAGCTCAGTTCTGGCTAAATTCTCCACTGCCGCAGCAGTGATGTCGCCCATGCTCCCGCAGGAGCTCAGCGCTGTCTAATGTCTTCATCCATATGATGAGAAATCTATCGGTCCTTTACTAACCCTCCCAGCAGCGCATTCAGCCTAAGCAAGGCAATTTTGGGGGTCATCAATGATGTTCCGGCTGCTGTCCTGCATTGGTTTGCAATTTTTGGGGGAGTACATGGGTTCGGGCCAAAATACCGAGCTCGGAGCCCTCTCCTCGGACAGCACGCCAAATACGCATACTACGCATACTATTTACTATCTGATTATTTGTAAGAGTGAACTCGTGAAATACAAGTATAAAAAGGGTCTGATCCCGCAAAGCATGTTCAGAGGTAGTCAGAAATGTGTGTGAACACACTGTACTTGGTCCATAGCATTTAGATGTAGTAATGATGTACAGGTGCATCTCAATAAATTAGAATATCATGAAAAAGTATCATGAAATATCATGAAAAATCTCAAATTATTAGAATATTTAATTTCAAGTTTTATTACCATTCTCAGGGTATAAATACTGGGTTTAGGCCAGTAATCCCGACAGCAGTCATGGGGTAGTCTGCTGACTTGACAGTTGTCCAGAAGACGATCATCAAGACCCTCTACAATGAGGGTAAGCCACAGAGGGTCATTGCTGAAAGAGCTGGTTGTTCGCAGAGTGCTGTGCCAAAGCATATTCATGGAAAGTTGACTGGAAGGAAAAAGTGTGGTAGGAAAAGGTGAAAGGAATGACCGCAGGCTTGAGAAGTTTGTCAGGCGAATCTGATTGAAGAACTTAGGAGAGCTTCAAAAGGAGTGGACTGAAGCTGGAGTCAGTGCATCAAGGGCCACCGCACACAGACGTCGTCAGGAAATGGGCTACAACTGTCACATGTCATGTCATCTGCTGGTGTTGGTCCACTGTGTTTTCTCAACTCCACAGTCAACGCAGCCATCTTCCAGGAAATTTTAGAGCACTTCATGCTTCCTTCTGCTGACAAGCTTCATGGAGATGCTGATTTCATTTTCCAGCAGGATTTGACACCTGCCCACACTGCCAAAGGTACCAAAAGCTGGTTCAATGACCACGGTGTTACTGTGCTTGATTGGCCAGCAAACTCACCTGACCCGAACCCCATACAGAATCTATGGGGTATTGTCAAGAGGAAGACGAGAGACAACAGACCCAACAAGGCAGATGACCTGAAGGCCGCTATCAAAGCAACCTGGGCTTCCATTACACCTGAGCAGTGCCACAGGCTGATTGCCTCCATGCCACGCCGCATTGATGCAGTAATTCATGCAAAAGGAAGCACCAAACCAAGTATTGAGTGCATAGAAATGAACATACTTTTCAGAAGCCTGTCATTTCTGTTTAAAATACTTCTTTTTTTTATTGATCTTATGAAGTATTGTAATTTGAAATAGTGAATTGGTGAGTTTTTGTTAAATGTGAGCCAAAATCATTACAATTAAAAGAACCAAAGACTTAAAGTACTTCAGTCTGTGTGCACTGAATTTATTTAATACACGAGTTCCACAATTTAAGTTGAGAATTCCTGAAATAAGATAACTTTTCCACGACTTTCTAATTTGAGATGCACCTGTGTAGTCAGAGATCCACTCCTCAACATAATCTGATGCATGTTAATACCATGTGTATTTGTTGTTCATACACTGATGTGCATCAGCCTTTATCTCTGTCTTCATCCTTCTAAGCATGCTGATATTAGTTGCTCTCCATTTATATTAGTTCTACATGTGTATGGGGGTTAATTGATCTCAAACATGACTGGTTTGCTTATTGTGCATATGGAAACTTAATCAAGCCTGGCAGGTTTGCCATACATCTTGGCAGACTGAAATGGCTGATATGTCCTCTCTTCAGTCTGTAATATACACACTTTTCATGCATGTATGCACATAAACATATGAATACTGAATTTAGGTTCACTGATCATTGTCAGATATGTTGTGTCTGCAAATCTGGCTCAATTGACTAGAGAATATATTGACTCATGAAGCAGTGTGTTTGTGTGTGTGTGGTGGTCAGGTTTTGCATTGTCGGGAATGATAGAAGAAAAACGGCTTCATAAACATACCAAATAATGTCTTCATGACAATGATAGCAGCTGGAGCTGGGCTGACTGTGAACTCAATGTGTTAATTCAAGCTTAAATTGTTCAGATGGTATGAAAATGGGAGGGGATGATTAAATTTGTTTATTTTTTAACACATAACACTGTTGGTTCAGTAGCATTTTAGTGATATTTGTATATGTATCTCTGACTGTGTGTGTTTAAAATTACAAAATAGTCATTTGCTAATTTAATAATAAAAATATAAATAGTTAATTTAATACAGTTCTAACAAATTGTTAATGAACATATATTACATTTATTAAAATAATTATTTGAAAGAATTATAAAATAAACAACAATTATAATAAGCAGCAATTGACCCTTCGCAAAGACCCACCCCCTTAGTTACTGTTACTTTGTCCGACAAACATTAAACAAAGTCCCAGCTTTAAAACTGTAGTTTTTTAAGAAATTCAAACAATAAAAAACGTTTTGTGGCTCTTTAATGTGTCGTGACAGATTGCTGTAGT
Source organism: Chanodichthys erythropterus (assembly GCF_024489055.1). NCBI lineage: Eukaryota > Metazoa > Chordata > Actinopteri > Cypriniformes > Xenocyprididae > Chanodichthys > Chanodichthys erythropterus. The sequence goes on along the minus strand of NC_090221.1, from coordinate 16,028,963 downwards.
GCCTCAGCTCAAGAGGCTCGTAAACCAATCATCTCTTCCTACTAGTTCATTTATAGCATCAAATAAACATGAATGAACATGAGAAGCAATGTTGTTTCAAATGCGGAAAGACATAAATACACACCACATTTTTCAAGTTTAAGTCCACCGAGGTTAATCTTCTAACTCCTGACTGTTTTATCGGACAAAATGGCAGATTCGCCGATCTGATTGGTTAGATCGCTTGTCAATTAAACTCCCAGCCAATTAGGGGGCCAAGCACAAATAAGGCACGACAAGCCAGCCAACATGGCTGTGAGCATCAGACCAACTGCAACGATGAGCAATTACAGACCTTTTAAAGATCATTTTAGGCAAAAGAGTTGAAAAATTGCAAAGACACTCAATAATAAAGATTTACTGGTTTATCATTTTCAACCAATAGGCGGCACTGTGATCAAATTAATGAGGTATGGTCAGAGTGAGGTGATAATGACACTTTCAAAGTTTGGTGTCAATATGTGAAAGCAATGCAGAGATACAGCCTCAAGAGTCATTTTGGCATCAAGCCTCTAATTTGTTGCTGTGGTAAATGAATACAGTTTCGTCTATCAATACAAAATCCATAACTTTTTACCGACATAGTCTGAAGATGATACGATTAGATTTTGGTGAAAATTGGACCAACGGTCGAAAAAGATCGAAAAAGTATGTTTTTATAGAAAATCAAACTGGCGGACAAGAAGTTTGGCTGACTATGGCAAATTGGCATCAATGTTCTCAGCATGACCCACGGAATATATTAAGACCTGTCTCATTACAATAGGCCACATTTATATGAAGCTATTTAGCATAAAAAAAATTATATATATATATATATATATATATATATATATATATATATATATATATATATATATATATATATATATATATATATAAACATTTGACCACAAGGAGGTGTTGTCTCAACCTTTTGAGTACCTTCAGAGCATGGTGCCTATGGCACTGAGTTTTGTAATGGTACACCAATTCATTAATAAAATCTAGAATTTTTATCATAATATTGTATTGTAGTTAATGGCAATTTCAGGTTTTGTTTAATTATAGCACCACCAGCCAAGAGTCACAATCACACCACTTTTTTTATGTGTCCACAGGGTGAGCCCATACATGTGTGTGTGTCAAATTTGGTGAAAATATCTCATTTTGTTTTGGAGTTATACACATTTATATGTATGAGATCATAAAAAAATCACCCATGGACGACTTTGTTTTCATTTTTTTTTGCCACTTCCTATCAAAATTTTGACATTTGGGTTGAAATGTTGGGTTCCGTGTTTCCTACACTGGTTTCGTCTCAATCGTACTGTTTCAAAGATATTCACAATTATTTTTTAAGAGCTAAATCATAAACCACAGGGCGAAACCTAGCATGTTTGGTATTGTTTGACACCGCAAGGATTCAGGAGCCTAATGATATGACTCGTGAAAATAAGCCAATCACATCAAAAGTTATAAGCATATAAATATTTTTTTTTCTCCACTAGGTGGCGCTGGTCCGAAACTTCTCAGGCTCCTTCAGGGCATTGTGCTGATGACCCATACCGAGTTTTGTAATGATACGCTAACGCGTTCATAAAATACAGCATTTTAGCACAAAATTCAAAATGGCCAATATGGTAAAATTGGATATCATTCAAATTGGCCTGATGCCCCTGAATCTAATGATACCAAATTGATTGATATGATTTTTGGACAAATCCATCAGAAGTTATAAGCAAAAACAGCCATTTTTCGTATCTCCGGACCAGTAGGTTGCGCTGCGCCAAAACGCTGCATGTCATGCTTGTGATGACATGTACCAAGTTTGGTCTGAATACGATAAAGTGTTCTGGAGATATAGCCTCAAATCTGATTTGGCGAGCTTTTTGCCGAATTCATTTGTGCAGTTTTCGAGAATGGATGGTTCTATCAAAAAGTTTTTGATAACTTTTTGTTGGCATGGTCTGAAGATGATCTGGTTAAATTTTCATGAGAATCAGAGTAATGGCCTAGGAGTTCGAAAAAAGGAGTTTTTTAAAAAAAAAAAAAAAAATCAAAATGGAGGGGAAAATTTTCATGACGGAAAATGACGTCATAGGGTGCAATCGAATCGTCTTGAGCCAAGAAATCAGAGGAAAAAAGAATTTTGTTTCTAGCCCTTTTGACTCAAACGTTAGTAGCATAAATATTAGTGAAATCTTGGACAGGTGGTGGCGCTAGAGGGATTGAGTTACTCAAAGGTGCTTTCAAGTCCTGTTTAACCACAGGAGTTAGGGGATAGAAAATTGGCTCAGTATAAAAATAATACAAGTCAATGGAAAATCTTCTTCATGATAGAAAAGCTGGCATGTAAGCATGTATGGTTGTGACTTGTATGTGTACACAGGTGACAAATGTCTAAGTTAATCAGGCATGGAATCAGAGACCTGCTGTGCTGTAGGTCACATATAGAGACCAACATCTGATCTCTCTCTTTGTTCTATCCCACACACACACACACACACACACACACACACACACACACACAGATGAATCATTTAGACTGGGTTGTCGTCTCTCAACAGCTCATTGTGATGTCTTTGAGTTATTCTGACTGTGACAGGTTTGGGCTTGTTATAGTTAATATACAGGCAACACATGAAATGAAATGAATTATTCAAGAACACAAAAACTGCCGGCCTGTTTATGAGCTATAGCGTCTCTGCTCTCATTTCAATCAGACAGGTCTCTACAAAGCAAATCTGTCTCTTAATCACATGCTTCACATTTAATGGCTGCATTGAGGCGTGAGTGATGTGAAAGATTTAAAATGTGTTATTCTATGGGAAGTTGTCTGTGTCCAAAGATGTCGCAGAAAAAGTTTAAATGAGCAGCTGTCTGATTCGTGTTGTCCCAAAAGAATCATTGTGCTTTTAACTCAATCAATATGAGAATCTCTGTGATGAGAGGACGCAGAGAAATCATGAGAATCTTTTCATTAGGGTGAAGCTTTCAGAAAATGTGACGGAAGAGAGATCACTGGAGACTAGAAGTATGAAATGATTTAGTTGCAATGACCTTATTGTGAAGAGCTTCTGAATATACTTGTGTGAGAGGGTGCACCAAGGTGGGGGGCTTCACTTTGTGCTCATTGACAAGGTTTTAGTACAGCAGTTTTGAATGAGACAACAATCATCTTCAGTAAAACATGATGACATCACCACCATAATTCCTTTTTTTTATTTTATTTTTATTACCGAAAAAATAATGTGAATTATTATTATTATTGTTGTTATTATTATTATTACTAAAATTATTGCTTTATATTTTAGTATATTTTAAAATGTAATTTATTCATGCGATGCAAGGCCGACTTTTCAGCAGCCATTCCTCCAGTCTTCACTGTCACATGATCCTTCAGAGATCATCACCTGATTTGATGCTCATTAAATATTTCTTATTATGAATGTTCAAAACAGTTGTGCTCATATAATACTTGTGTAATATAACAATAAATTGCAATATTGCTTTTAAAATATTTCATTTTATTTCAGAATACATACATTTGAATGCCCAGTAATGGTGAAAAATGCTTTTTGATGTTGGTATGACATTATTTTAGTTGTGTCTGTGCAATCTGGAAAATAAGAATGTATTTTAACATTGAAAAATGATATGCTGTACCTTAAATTACTGTGTGAAAGGAAAGTATTGTTGTATAACAATCCTGGTGTTATTTTGACAGAATAAAACTTATGCTGTGTCTGTGTGCCACAGGCTACAGTGAATAATCAGGGAGTGATAGAAAAAGAGTGAGAGTCTTTGAACAAGTACGCCTCTCCCTACAGTTCCAGGACCTCTCCACTTTAGACACCTGAAGAATGCCCACTTCAGAAGGTGTGAAACATCAAAGATTCTTTCTCACACACACACACACACACACACACACACACACACACACACACACACACACACACACACACACACACACACACACACACACACACACACACACACACCGCTTCATTCTCCGTCTCTCTCACAGACACTGGCAAATATTCTTGCATTGCTGTGACATTTTTCCTTCCCTGCGTTGGCAAAAAGTACAAAAAGAAATCATAACAAAGGAGATTGAGAGAGCATGCTAGGACACTGAAACATCTCTAGCTTTTTATTATTTTTTTTTTTTGTGGTCAGCAGAGCAGTTTGGACTAATAAGACTTTGAAAGGCACTGCAAATCGAGTATGTGGAGATGCATAGCATTGCACATATGTCTTATTACAGGAATTACACTTTAAGGCTGGCACTCTGTGGCTAAATCTATCCTAGATCCGAACACTGCTGTGCCTTACCTGTAGAGCTACCTACAAAAGCTACACTATATTGCCAAAGGTTTTGGGACGCCAGCCTTTACGTGCAAATGAACTTTAATGACATCCCATTCTTTATCCGTAGGGTTTAATATGGAGTTGGCCCACCCTTTGCAGCTATAATAGCTTCAACTCTTCTGGGAAGGCTTGAAATTGTTGGGAGCATGGAATTTTCTAAAATGTATTGGTATGCTGAAGCATTAAGAGTTCCTTTCACTGTAAGAAAGGGGCCAAGCCCAACCCCTGAAAAACAACCCCACACCATAATCCTTCCCTCCACCAAACTTTACACTTGGCACAATGCAGACAGGCAAGTATCGTTCTCCTGGCAACCGCCAAACCCAGACTCGTCCATCGGATGACCAGACAGAGAAGCGTGATTCGTCACTCCAGAGAACACGTCTCCACTGCTCTAGAGTCCAGTGGTGGCGTGCTTTACACCACTGCATCCGATGCTTTGCAGTGCACTTGGTGATGTAAGGCTTGGATGCAGCTGCTCGGCCATGGAACCCATTCCATGAAGCTCTCTACGCACTGTTCTTGAGCTAATCTGAAGGCCACTCGAAGTTCAGAGGTCTGTAGCTATTGACTCTGCAGAAAAAGTTGGTGACTTCTGCACACTGTGCGCCTCAGCATGCGCTTACCCTGCTCTGATTTTACGTGGCCTACCACTCCGTGGCTGAGTTGCTGTTGTTCCCAATTGCTTCCACTTTGTTATGATACCACTAACTGTTGACCGTAGGATATTTAATAGTGAGGAAATTTCATGAATGGACTTACTGCACAGGTGGCAACCTATCACGGTACCACGCTTGAGCTCCTGAGATCGACCCATTCTTTCACAAATGTTTGTAGAAGCAGTCTGCACGCCTAGGTGCTTGATTTTATACACCTGTTGCCATGGAAGTGATTGGATTACCTGAATTCAATGATTTGGAGGGGTGTCCCAATGCTTTTGGCAATGTAATGTATATTCGGACCCATTAGAGTTATCACTGGACATTAAAAGGCCCCCAGGGATCTCAAAATCTTGAGAGTGAAGCAGTTAGTTTTTTGGAATGGGCGATAATTGTCATGTAGACAAAGGAAAGTTTTTGTTTTAAACTGACACTTTAACAATGTTATCTACTGATGGCAATTCAAAGCTCCAATAATGTTTAGGTTGTGTCAGATATCATTACACCATGATTCCTTATGGCCGTAATATTAGGGTCAATATTGAATGTAAAACTGTCATCACTGTGTATATAGACATAGATCTCTAAATGATGCCGTTTGAGTACAGCAGTGAGAGACACTATTTTCACAATGGGCCTTTCTCCTGAGAAACCAATGAAAATGTTTCATATGTGACCAGAAGGGGGCATTGTGGGTCTATATCATATTTTGTATCTGAATCTCTTGATAAATGGCAATGTGCTGATGAAACCAAATGATAACTCAGTGCCAGCCGCCATGACAGAATAGATGCTGTCTAAAAGGTGTATGTGAGGAGAGGAAAAGACATGATTGAGTTGAATAGAGGAATTGAGTGAGTTCTGGTTAAGTGAGTATTGGCGTGAGCGTGTCTGTGTGTGAGGGTGGTCTGCCGTTAAATGATTCTTCTATTCCTAAACTGAGCTTTTTGGCAATTACTGCCTTTCAGGATTATGGGTGTGCTCAAATGTCAGAGTTTCTCTTTTGGGTGGGATTCCAAAGCACCGTCCAATTCTAGTGTTTGAGGAGCCAGTGGATGGCATGCTGGACATAGATAGGAGATAGTCCAGCCCTCATTTAGCCATTCATGATGCTCACTGCATGTCTCTCAGCCAGAATGATAGGCTCTTTGTGTATGAATGATCTAGCTGTACTTCTGGAAAGGAAATTGCTGAAAAAGTTCCCTAGAATTAGCTCAATGGCTCCCTAGAAACTGTGCTGGAATTTTCAGTTTTGTTTTATTGAAGGTATTTTGTCTAATTAAAAACAATTTGGGGAGAAAAGAGAATAAACTGGGACAAATGTTGACATTGAGGTTACGGAGCTTAAATAATGTGTAAAAATGGCATATCTCGAATAATTTGGTCTTTGAATATTTAATGAGAAATGCTTGAGTTTAATAGTGACATTTCTGCCATTTTAATGCATACTTTGGGATCTTGGAAAAATCTGAGCACAGTTTATGTCAAAGTTGTGGTATCTTTGCAAACTACAGAGAAGACACAAGTGACATTATCAAGGTATTTTTTTCTTGCTTCATGAGAAAAATCTTAAGCAAAGGTTTACATTTGATCACTATTTAATCTAAATGCTGGATGAAAAATGCAGTCTAAGAGAAGCATTCTAATCTCATTTGTGTTTTTTCCTTTTTTTCCTATTTGTTAAAAAATGCATAATATATTGGTACCATATCAGTTTAACATATTAGTTTGGGTCCATGTTGGAAATGTATCATTGAATATTGGATATTTCAGCATTTCTGTCTATTTCAATGTAAAATTAATCTACACTGGGTGGGGGGACACATCTATTACATTTTTTTTTGTATATAATACAGGATCTTACTGTTTACATTAAATAGCTTTTTAACTGATACATTTTTACAGTTAAAATGACAGTTAATATTTAAAAACTAATTATTTAATAACATTTTTTTTTATTCTAGTAGTTTTATTATTTTTTTATAGCATTTTTTTAGAATTTTAGCATTGGTCATTAATTAGTTATCTGCAATTTAATATGGAAATTATTTGTCTACTATAAATGATTCATCTACCTACAATTATGTATCACTTGTTAAATGTTTTATTTTTAAGTTAGTTTTTTTTTAAGGTTAGTCAATATTAATTCATCCATTCTCCAAACCGATTATCCTCTCCAGGGTTGCAGGGATGCTGAAGTCCAGTGAAGTCCAGTGTCACAGGTGAGGAAAACTTGGGACAGATGGCCAGTCCATCACAGGGTTCACACACACATTTGCAGTACTATTCACACCTACGGACAGTTTAGTGTCTCCTGTGTCCTGTTCACCTACGATGCAGGTTTTTGGATTGTAGGAGAAACTGCTGCACCCGGAGGAAACCCACGCAGACACGGGTAGAACGTGCAAGCTCCACACAGAAAACGCCTTCGTTGCTCAGCCAGGACCGGGGAGACCTTCATGCTGAGACAACAGTTCTACCCACTGAGCCACTGTGGGTACCCCTACTAATTTTATTATGCTTAATTGAAGAACAGCAGAAATCTATAGAAAGTCTCCATTTAGTGAGGTAAAATAAGGTTTTCTGTATGTTTTCCCAGACTGAACAGTTGAAATGGTGTCATAACTATGAGGCAGATGTACACACAAAAGAGCATTTCTGACCATATGTGTGAGTTTTGTGCATATGTCAGAGAATGAGGGAAAAAATAGTCTGGTTTTGCTTTGAATCTCTCTTTGTTCAGCTACACAGCTTGGCATCTTTTCACACAGCTTGATCTGATCATCTCAGGGAACTCACAATTCACAATGTGTGACATTTCGACACAATGCACGACAATAGATGAAAGTCAACGTGTAAAACAGTTCCAAATGATTACAGACAATATAACTGCTGCTGAATATATTCCACGACATTTGACATACTGCTAAAAACATCTAGCTGCAAACCTCTTTGAATTCACCACCCAACCACAAAGCTTTGCTTCAAATTGTACCCTTGTGTCATCTGTCTGAATTTATCCCTTCAAATCCATCAGTTGATTCTTTCTTTCTATTTCCTCTTCTCTGCATTTCTCTCCAGCCTCTTTGCCCTTGTCTTTCTGGCCTTTGCACTGTAGGTCCGTGGGGCTGCTCATGGTGCAAAGCATCTGTCATGGACTAGAGGTGGGCCAACCTAACATGTTCTCTGGGTTTGGCCCTGCTGTAGTGGGCATAAAGTAGCATCTCACCTGCCCTGCCCTACACTCGCTCTTTCTCTCAGACTGAACGGTCGTTACTCTAGCAGGTAGAGAGACCTAGAGCAAATCTTCCTCCATCTCTTCATTAAGAGAAAATTAGCTTTTTATTCTCTAAGGATTTTGACCCTGCTGAGGAGATGTCCCTGAAATGCCAAGTCCCGTGTAATAGAGCTATAGCAAAACACATTCTTGTTTGGTGTCTCTTTCTTCCTTGCGCTCTCTCCATTCCTTTTGTGCTCCCACTGGCCTTCTCAGCCTCTAACCCCTGAGTGAGTTTAATTGCTGCTTTCCTGTTAAACTGCCAAAGCCTGAGGGGATGGAAAGAGAATAAAGAGAAATGATAATAGAGATAATCATAAAGTGCAACGCAAGGGAAGAGAACTCCGACTGTTTATGGGCTGCTGAGGAGCGTCATGAACTAATTTACACTATAAACACTTCTTGGGCTCCACTCTCTTTTTCATTGTATCGATGCGTTATTGTGCTGCTTACACAAACGCCTCTGACGGTTTTTTGAAAATGCTGGAACCTGGTCGGGCGAAGCTCCAAAGCAGCATTTAATTAGTGATGTTTTATGGGCTGTCTTGCCTCGTGCAGAAGACACAGGTAAAAAGCTCTCAGGGCTTGATGAATGGCAAGGTTATCCGAGGAGCTCTTTTATTATCTGAGGTAAATCTGCTATTGGAGATGAGAATAAAAACACATGCTTGCTTGTGCTTCACAGTGGTATCCACAACTAATATATCAAGGATGGAAAGATTACAGATGTTCTTGCATAGTAGATGTAAAAATGAATAATTGGGGATAATGTTAGATTGATATTAAAAATAAATAGCTTGGACTTTATACAGCTATGGAAAAAATTAAGAGACCACTCCAAGTTCAGAAATCAATGTTAAGTGGTCTCTTAATTTTTTCCATAGCTGTATATATATATATATATATATATGAGAATCCAAAGCTGTATTGATGTTATTAGCTGGTTTAAGGTGGCCTAGATGGTCGCCAGCTGGTTTTAGATGGCTGCCTAAAATGAAAATTCTGTCATCTACTCATTCATGCCAGTAGGATTTTCCCCCCATTGTGGAACATAAAAGGAGATGTGTAAGAATGTCCATACATTCTGCCCTTTTTTCATCAAAAATGGACAGTGACCAGGGGGCTGTATGCTGCAAAAGGACACAAAATCACCATGAAAGTACATTGTCCAAAATATCTTCTTTATTGTTCCATGGAAGAAAGAAAAATCATACGGAATTCAAATGACACAAGAGCAAGAAAATTGTTAGATTTTTTGGGTGAACTGTTCTTTTAATGTTACAAAGATTTGCAAGTATGCATCACAATAACTTTGAATATATATGTGATGAGCAGGTAGTGCGAGAGCCGTGAGGGAACGGCATGCGTTGCACCGGTCTCGAGTCTCTCACGGAGGAGCTCCAGAAGCATAAACGGGGAGCGACGACAGTGAAGGACGAGAGAGGACCAGGCCTGGACTTTACTTTATGTTTTATTATGTTTGTGTGCCGGCATTACTTTCCTTTTGTACTTTGTTTATTTTATACATTAATGTTTGTTTAAACGTTCTCCGGTTCCCTCCTCCTCCTTCCCGTACATACGAACTGAGTTACAATATTTAAGATCTTTTTTGTATAAATTCTAACAAGCACAGGTTTAAATCAGCCTGTTTTAGAGTCCCGAGACGGGCACTGACTATTTTTGTATCTCCTTTGTATTTTTGCCACTTAATGCCAGAAATGGCACTTGCTTTGGAGTAAAGAAAATCTGTTTAAAGCAGAGAGATATTGCATGTATCCTAGTAGCCAAATGTTGAGAAATCATCTACTTCTGGCTTAATATGGAGGATTCGGCTTAAGGTGCCGATTTCTTTTAACACCTCTATTTGTATACTTTGAATGTGTTAGCTCAGTTTATTTAGAACAATAGTGTAAAGGTTTAACGTCATAGGAAAAAAAACAGTTCAGTGGCAGTAACATGCTAGAATACACTTGCATTTACTGCAAACACTCACTTGGCCAGGGGGTCCTGTTCCTGCGATATTGCTCAGTAGTAAACATAATCTTGTGAACATCGCTGAATAAACCTCGCTGTGAGTCGTCTCCCTGCCTTTACTCCCTCTGGCAGTTCATTTTACATTTTATTATGCCTCATAAACAGAGCGAAATGAAAACTCGTTCCACGTGTGAGCATCTATGAGTAACAAACAATGCGATAGGCTGATTTGATGGCCTGAGTGATTGATTTAGAGGAAGGCAAATTAGTCTCGCGGGATGTGTATGAGTTCGGGTCACCTGCTCTCGCTGCATGGGATGGTGGGTTATATTTAGAATATGGAATGATTGATTCTGGCTTTTATTAGGTTTATGTTTATGTTTGGATGCTGCATATGCAGATAAGCTTCACATGTTGGTCATACGAGAACAGAAACTGTTTTTAGAGAATGTGTGTGCCTTTTCTCCCATCACCTATAAATAAATAATGCCTTTCTCCTGGCTCAAGAAATCAGCTTTGACATATATACTTAATCACTGAAATATGTAAATCAACTGAATACCGGAGGCTTTATGTTCTTGAAATTATTATAAGGGGACGTGAAAATGAGTGTGTGTGTGTGTGAGATAGAGAGTTGGAGAATGAGATCTAGGCTTAAAAAAGAGGGGGATCTGAAAGAAATAAGCTTGAAATGGGATTCATTTAAATAGACCTCACTAATTTTGTCCAACATTAATTTGAGCTATTTAAATCATGTTAGTGTGCCAATTAGCTGACCTAATCTAAGCTAGCTGAAACGCCTGCCATGATTGCCGAGTTATTTGTGTATCTGTTAGTAACTCTAATTCATTCTGACTTCTCTTGGCTGTGAAGACGGGCCTCCACGCACACACATATACGCTGTCAAGCATTAATTGGCCCCCGCTAATCATTTATGAGCACTAAGTTCATTATTTTCGGTAAGTCGCCATGCCGTCCACACCTCTAAGCATGCATGACTGCTTTAAACACTCTTGGTCACAAGCCACAACAGAAGATATTAAGTGGTTTAACGTGTTAGTGACGCTCTATTTGCGGAGATAACGTTTAGTTATGAGGTGCACAATTCAATTACGGGGAAAGGTACAAAATGCTGGAAAAATCAAATTTGCTCTCCGTGCTAAATGACAGGGATATTTGAACGGTAAGCAGATACAGGCTGTTTGATCTTCACACAGGTTCTGGTGTGTGTTAGATCGTTCCTGCTAATTAAGACTCCTATCAACAGTGTTACTCTGCCTTCTCCTCAGTAATGTGAACAAATATGATTAATGGGAAGAAAGAGGAGAACGAAAGAGTGACTGAATGGGTGGAGAGAGAGACAGAGAGAGCAAAAGAGAGAGAGAAAAAAAGAGTTGCATGGTTTGCCCCTTTCAGTATACTGGTTCTATAAAAAAAAAGGAACCTAAACATTTGATTTGTATATTTTACAAATATATATATATATTTTTTTTTTAATTAAATATTTGACTTTCCGGTTCCATTAATGGTTCTTTACTATCAGTGTAATCTGATTTGTGATGACTTTTATATCAAATAAATTATATATCAATTCATTATATACACATTACAATTCCAAAGTTTGGGGCAGAAGTCTCTTATGCTCAGCAAGACTATATTTATAAAATGTTTACAAAAATACAGTAAAAACAGTAATATTGTGAATTATTATTATTATTAGGATTTCAAATAACTACATTCTATTTAAAGCTATTTTAAAATGTAATTTATTCCTGTGATGCAAAGCTGGATTTTCAGCATCATTACTTGTCTTCAGTGTCACATGATCCTTCAGAAATCATTCTGCTATGCTGATTTGCTGCCAAAGAAACATTTCTTAAAACATTTTTGCTGCTTAATATTTTTGTGGACACCGTGATGCAATTTTTTCAGGATTTTTTGATGAATAAAATGTTCAAAAGAACAGAAGAATTCGAAACAGAAATCTTGTTTAACATTATAATTAACATTATATTAGTTATTTAGAATAATTTATACTCTAGGCCTAGATTTCAGACTAATTATGGGTTTGTAAATGTTTAAACACCTTTTTCAAGAAGTGTAATACATGTATTTCTGATTTGTTTTATCTGAAATAATCTCATCACGTGGCAACAAATTGTTAAAGGTGGGAAATACAATCAGGTATAGTGAAGCAAAACTCCACCTATGCTCCCAAGAGTGGTGTTGAGTGTAATTCAAAAGTGTTCTGTCTATGAGTCTTTGATTTTAAAGACTGATAATAGTCATCAAGAATAATTAGTCATTTTTTTATATATTATTGTATCTTTCTTCACTCCCTGGAGAAAACAAAAGTTTACCTGGAAGAGTGCTCACTAAAAGAGAGAACAAATGAATCCTCCGCACCTGTCCTCTTAAGAACCAGGAAACCCATCCTCTGGAGAGACTGAAAAAAAAAAAAAAAAAAAAAAAAGATACATTTCCTTTGAGTAATATAGTTACAAATTGGATAGTAATTTCCTTTACAGTTTTTCGAAGTACAAACTAGGAACAGTCATTGTAATAATGTCTTGAATAACCTTTCGAAAGAGACAATCATGAAGGCACACAGAATATTTAGAGAGAGTTATATGTCTGTCTTTTTATTCTGTTCTGTTCAAGAAAGTTGGAGGCAAAATAGTTGCCTTCAGGGTTAATTATCACAAAATGATGTTAATTTCTATGTCAAGTGTGATATGGAATACAACCAAATGGTACTATTTTGTACATAGAGACAGAACGGATGATGAAATAGAATAGTAAAAGGAGTATCGCTCTTCAAAGAGTTTTTCCATCTAAGTGGTATCAGTGGTATAAATCACTTTCTCTGTTCTGTATTTCAAGTGCATGTCTGCAGAACAAATACGATCTATAATGTAACTGATTCATATGGTTTGTGTATTTTAAGTCTGTCTATGCTAGTGAGACCTTGTGACACGATTCACATTCCAGGGAAAAGACTAATACCTACATTCTCTAAAGCTCAGAAAGTCTACCTTTTCTGTCTACTGTGTTTTCCCCCCTCAGATTGACCTGCAACTTGCAAGCATTCTATTTCCATGGGAACAGTTTGCCCACATTGGATCAGCATCCCCAGAAATGGGCAGTTGTGTTTTAGGAGAACTCTGCCCTGAAGCAGGTATAAGGCTTGATATTGAAATGTTGGATTTAAGCAATGGGAAAAAGGTCCATTCGAATCCCCAAGATTCACAAATGGCAGTTGGACCCACAAAGGGATTTTGTTGGCTCTACTGCATGTTAGGTAATTTTCTCACAGTAGCTATTGATTTCTGTTTTAAAAATACTGCATAGAATTTCTGTAATTGGTCTGTGAGGCATTAGCAAATAAGAAACTGCTACAACGTCAACAACAAAAATATCTGATTGCCAGAAAATCGTCAAATCGACATACAGTACCATTCCTCGCTGAACAATGACAGTTACTTAAATCAGTGATTAGACTTGCATGAAATAACTGATAATGAACAAAAGGTACAAGTGAGTTCAAGAGAGGAAAACTGGGATTTTATTGACTTGATTTTTTTCCCCCTCATGTGCTCTGTGTAAACATGATACATTTATAGATTTGATGAAAGCAAACAGTCACAGGCGGCTATGTGTTACAGTTTTACCATGGGTAAAGGGTTTTCTTAGTTATGACATGAAGTGTATATATTGCTTTTTCAAAGATATGTTAAATATACAATTAAGGATTGTCACACAAGCAAGTTCTATTGTTCAGAATAACAGCATTGACCACATGTAATTACAACTGTTGATATTCAGACCAACTCCAGTGTTTTGAATGAATCGATGAAATGATTTAGTGATTCATTCTAAGGACAGTCACTTTTATTGTTCCTGAATGAATCATTGTTTTGAACAGATCAATTGTGTGAATTAGGATAGTCAATCGTATTTTTTTCCAAATGAATAAGTGTGTTGAACAAATCGACTGTGTAAATGATTCAGCGACTTACTTATAAAAACAGTGGCTGTAGAACCTGGAAGCGCTGAACGTAGACGGTGTAGGAGAATGACACGGGAGAGACAAATTTGTTGAGTAAAGTCTTTTTTTTTTTTTTTGTGCACAAAAAGTATTTTTGTCACTTCATAACATTAAGGTTGAACCACTGTAGTCACATTGACTGTTTTAGCAATGTCTTTACTACTATTCTGGACCTTGAATGACGGTAATTACTTTGCTTTCTATGGGGGTTCCTAAACCTCTTGCGTGTTTGGAAGGACATTTTATTTTGCTGGCTTTGTGTAAGCCTTCCACTTTTTTCACAAAACCATTTTGCTCTCTAGAAATGCAGTCAGTTTGGGTTAAAATTCTTTAAAAGATCTAGTATTAGCATTAGGCTTATTTACACTGAATTAAAGGGTTAGTTCACCCAAAAATGAAAATTATGTCATTTATTACTTGCCCTCGTGTCGTTCCACACCCGTAAGACCTTCATTAATTTTCGGAACACAAATTAAGATATTTTGGTTGTAATCCGATGGCTCTGTGAGGCCTCCATAGGAAGCAATGTCATTTCCTCTCTCAAGATCCATAAAGGTACTAAAAACATATTTAAATCAGTTCATGTGAGCACAGTGGTTCAATAATTCGAGAATATTTTTGGTGTGCCAAAAATAACAAAATAACGACTTATTTAGTGATGACCGATTTCAAAACACTGCTTCATGAAGATTCGGAGCATAATGAATCATAATGTATCGAATCATGATTCAGATCGCGTTTCAAACTGCCAACGGCTGAAATCACGTGACTTTGGCGCTCCGAACAGCAGATTCGACTCACTGATTCACTGTGCTCTGATGCTTCCTGAAGCATTGTTTTGAAATCGGCCATCACTAAATAAGTCGTTATTTTGTTATTTTTGGCTCTCCAAAAATATTCTCATCGCTTTATAATATTAATATTGAACCACTGTACTCACATGAACCGATTTAAATATGTTTTAGTACCTTTATGGATCTTGAGAGAGGAAGTGACATTGCTTCCTATGGAGGCCTCACGGAGCCATCGGATTTCAAGTAAAATATCTAAGATCTTAAGGGTGTGAAACGGCATGAGGGTAAGTAATAAATGACAGAATTTTCATTTTTGGGTGAACTAACCCTTTAATACCAACATATGACATTAAATTAAGGACATGTAACGTTATCAGAAAAATTGGGAATGTTGGACAATAAATATATGAATATAACAGCTTGATTTTGCAGTGTTGTCTAATGTCCGTTAAAGAAAAAGTGTGGATTATGCGATAACGGACACAGCAATGCATTTTAAGATGTTTGTAGCTTGATCCATTAAAACGTACTATATATATATATATATATATATATATATATATTTCAATTCAGACCTAGTGGAGTGATACTATTATTACTATTACTCCACTAGGCCTGAAATATATTGTTAGCTGCAAACATGATGATTTATTAATTATTAATTTACTATTAATAAACGTGTAAAGTTGCATAACATGGAAATACTCAAAGTAGGCTAACTAACGTTACCTCAGATGGTTTAATGGTTGGATTCCACAACTGGTAAATTAAAGCATAAGACAATACAACATTTACTGTAGGTGCCATAAAATTTACTATTGATTTAATTTGAAAAATGTTGTTTTGCGCTTCTGATTTGGCAGTGAAATTCGCCGATTTTGGGTGCGTAAGATGTGAAAGATTCTATGGTCCATTTAGTATTTTCACCCCATAATGGCGGCCGCGCTACCGGAGCTCCATCTAGTGGCCGTTGCCCAAAAAGCATCAGAGTGTGGCCTCGTGGGTTCTATACTCTTTAGTCTATCTGTTGATTTCGCAATGGTGAATCAGAGATGTTTAATTTAGCACTGAACAAAAACAGAACGTTTTTTTTTTTTTTTTTTTTTTTTTTGAATAACAAATGATTTATCAGGAGTGTTTATGGGTTGTGTAGGTTGTGCGACGACATGTAAATTTAAACTATTAAAAGGAAATGTATGTGTTTTTAAAGGGGAACTTCTCTACCTTCCCTTGGAGTTCACCATCTGCCTGTGTGTGAGATAAAAAAACGTAGGAGATGCGTAGCTCACCTTTTTGTGTGTGTAATAATTAAATGCGCCATATATTTATAACCTCTGTTTATAACGAAGAGCTGTGCATGCACAAGTGACGGGATTTTGAGAGTGTGAACCACTTGCACACTGTTGCTTCGACACTACGGGTCTTTATGTCGAAGTAAGCTACTGCCGGCCAAATTTATCAGTGGCCGGCCAGGAATTTTCCCGAATCTTACATGATATATTCTTATTAGCTATATTAATATAATACAATGTAGCTATATTAATATAATACAATGTTTGCATTTGCACTTAAGGGTAGTTTTTTTAATTTTCAGAATAAAGAAAAAAAAAAACATGCTTTTATTTTAGTGTAAGTTTATTAATAAATCTATAAACAAAACCTCCAGTCTTTCACGCGCATCTCAAAGATCGAGTTTAATTGTCAGTGTGAAGTGGGGGCGGCATGATGGCGTTCTGCCTAGAGCAGCAGTTGAGCTTGTGCCGGCTCTGGTCACATGACGGCAAAATGATGTACGTCATAGTGGTTACTTTTTCAAAAGAAGTAGGCTACTCATATTATGTGAGTTGAGACTGAATGAGTCAGTGGTTTCGTACGAATTATTTGAGCTATCGATTCGTTCACTCATAAAGACCACCTGTTCACTCATATTGCCACCTGTTGGCATAAACATGTAACTTGCAGAAAGAGTCAGTGGACCACTAAATTTGAGGACCACAGTTTGATCATTTCAAATTTAATTGAATGGAACAGTTGTAATGGAACAGTTGTTTCTGAATTGAAGCTGTCTTCTTATAATAATTGAGCCTAAAATTAATAATTACACATGCTACATTTTTATTTTGTTTTCTGTTATATTAGTTATGGGGTACTTTGGAAAGGCCTTTCCATTATCCACAAACTCATTTTCTACAAAGACTACAGAAACATGCGCTGTTGCATTCACTGGCATTGCTTTAATGCTGAACACAATGAACCTTGTATTAAAATGTTGTGAAATGCCCTTTTAATGGAAAAGGCTGCTGCGGGTGTTAAACAAACCTCCCTTCAACACCAGCACTCTCTCTAACACATTACATGCCCACCAAAAAGTCGGATCACAGTGTAATTTTATATAATCAAGTATAAAGGGATGCACAGATTTATTTCCTCTTTTCTCTAAATGTAGTTTAGAATTACAATCCAGCAAGACAGTATATCAAGCTTTATCAGGCGAATACCGAAATAATGGACTTTTAATTTTCGCACAGCAGTTGTATTTGTTTTTTATTGACACAAGACAAAGGGTTAACAATAGATGTATCAAGGAAATCGCCCACATATGACATTAGGTCCACTTTTAAAATAGTCTTACGCCTGGCCGTGTTCCTCTGAAGTCTCATGCGAGCGCCTGGTGCATGGTCTCGCTTCTAAATATTCTCTTTTGCCAGGAGCGTGCGCAGCTCGGATATGAAAGCATGGCATGGCATCTTCTTGAACCAAATGATAAAAGAGTGCCACTGCAAAAACCCAGAGGGCCTCCAATGCTTTCATTTAGTGAAGGGGCAGCCGAAGCAGAATCTATCATTAATGAAGAATGAAGTAGAGGAAAAGATCTCTTCTAAATTTACAGGTCTAATAAGATATGCTTCAACAGTTATAATAAAGTAGGGTCAAAGTTGCTGCTTTTATGAATTTTTTACTTGTGTTTATTTATTTAAAGCAAGTTCAACTTGGTTTAACAAACTATTTCACATGCATTTTTATAGCGTTTATACACTGATGATCTCATCAGTACATCCCGTTCAGCTTTTATATTAGTAAATCTATAAAATTATTTAGTGCGGATATGTGACAGATGTTGCAGTCCAAATATCAAAGAGTTTTCCTGATATATTTTTTCAGCAGATATAGTTAAAAGTATAACAAATATAGTTTATTACTGTCATTGCAACCTGCGTCATTTGAGAGAATGCGAGTGTTCGTTTGCCCATAATATCTCTCTCTCTCTCTCTCTCTTTAAGTGTGTGTGTAATTTTAGTATGTCCTCATTAAGTAGCGGTGGCTGTGCTGGGTCAGGGCTGCTGGCCTCATTTAAAATCTAAATGCTCAACATTTCTCCTTTCTCTCTCTCGCTCCCCGTCTCATTCTCATTTAAATTTTTCTTGTCTTATTTCATTTTCCTCCCCGATGTATCCATTCCAATTAACACCAACTTCATTATCTACCTTGTATCTCTTTCTCTCCTATTCTGTTTCTGTTATGCCAACCTGTTACACTCTCTCTCAGTCTCATTTTTTCCCCCTTCTTTGTCTTTAGACTATAGGCAATTTTTACTTGAGTGAAGAATTCTCTTTCTATTTTATAGAGATACTATTTATCTTATAGCCTGCAGGGAATCAAACACCTACATGAATTCCGCTCTGTGCGATAGACTTCTTAATAAGGATAAAAAGATTTGACACGTTATGCTTTTCTGCATTAGCACAACACAGTAAACACAGTAACTGGAAAAAAAAAAAAAACTTATTTTTTTTCTATGTATGAAGAATCCTCTTATTAATGGAACAAAATAATTGAAGTGTAAAGAGCATGAGTTGGGAGGGAAAAAATGAAAACGGCATGATAAAAAAAGAAAAAGAAAACGAGATGCAACGCAGGTGATTTAGCTGAATGCCATTTAGTGCTTTTTATGAAAAGTAACTGTTTTGACAATCACCGCACAGACGTTTGAATTCTAAAAAGTGGCATGCAAATGACAGAAATCCAGAGAGATGCAGTGCAGGTTTGAGTTTCTGTAATGGCCACAAACTACAGAATGAATGAGTAGTGGTATGCTAAACAGATTTAAAGGATTAGTTCACCTAAAAGTGAACATTCTGTCATTAAATTCTCACCCTCATATCGTTACAAACTCGTAAGACATTCTTTCATCTTCATTCTTTCTACTTCAAATCATAAAAGTACTGACTCAATTTTTTTTTACCACTTTATTTACTAAATATTAATCTCCAATATGCCTTCTCATTGCATGCGCATTGTGTCGTTGCCTGAACACTTGGAGATTCATATTTTAGTTCCTTCAAATTAATACAGTACATTGTGCCCTATATTTATGGGGTTTTTTTTAGAGCGTAGTTGCGTAGCCTGTCAATGGATGGACAAAAAGCTCTCAGATTTCATCAAAAAGATCTTCATTTGTGTTCTGAAGATGAACGAATGTCTTACGGATTAGATTGATAAATAGCATTTTAATATTATCGTTATTTTTGAGAAGATTTGCGAATGCGTGAGAGTATCCAGCAAACAAAAAACAAACAGTAGTTTATGCTTCATTAGAAGTGGTACTGTAATTAAATATTATGGGACAAACACATGTTGTGCTTTCCTGACATCAGGAATTTTGATTGAGTAGATAGACTATAAAATTAATAGATGCATTTGTTGTATGTTTGCAGATGAAGCACCAGCGTACACATTAATATTTCCAAGTCAATGCTCCTGACAAGTTTGACTGCACAGATGGCAAAAAGTGGCCAAGATGAATAAGACACTTCAAAAGGTGCCATGTAACGTCAAGCGTGAACAAGAGAGTTGAGGAATTCCAGGTTAGTTCCGATGAATATTTTGTGAGAACGTATAATGTCATTTTTGAGAGGCCCAAGTTTAATGGCCATAGACAAGAACATGGAGAGTCAGCAGATACCTTCATACATTAATTTTGGATTTTTTTTAATATGTTGTCATTGGCATAAAAGACATGACACTTCCAGAAAAACTCCAACAGGACCCTGAATTAATGGTAAGCAGAAGCATGAGCCAAGTGTAATGGAGTGAGATAGTGAAACAGCAGTAGGATGTTGTAGAGCATTTCTCCACAGACTGAGGAAAAGAGTGATGTTGATGCAGTCTCATGCCCAGTGAAAAACAAACAAACAAACAAACAAAAAAAACAACAATGCATAAACTCAGGATGGCACACTTATATAACACTAAACGAGGAGATTATCTTATTCAAAATAGATACAAGAGCTACAGTCACAGCTATTCTCACAAAGCTATTTTAATGTAAGGGATGAGCCTTTGATAGCAACATAACTTTATGGCTCTAGTAATACTTCGCTACTGGAAGGACAAGTAAAGCAAAAACACAATCAGTCAACCAGTCTTCATAAAAGTTTCAGTTCTTGGGCCTTACAGCTTGTGTAGTGGATAGATACAGTAAAACTTGCTGAAGAAAAGTTGAGTGAAAATGTCCAGGGTAATTATGCACTCAAAATAATGTTTTGCTGCTTGTTTAATTTAATTCAGACGAGCTAAAGCAACATGGACACTGAACATCTCATTATGTTTAATCCACCTACATTAGTAAAATGGAAGTTGAATTAATCTTTTTGTTTTGTTTTGTACTTGAATCATTTTTGCTGGCATTTTGCTTTTAATTTCCAGCATGCTTTGCATGTGCCTGAATTGAAAGAGTAAATGTTGAAAGTGTTATTTTTTGAGTAAAGAGAAACCGTTTAATGTTCAGTAATGTTGGAGATTTAGAAGAGGTTCTGTTATGTATGAGCTTTTGCGGGTGTTTTTGTGTTGAAGAGTAAAGCCTGTGCATCACTCAGTAAGTAATAATGCCACTAATGCAATTGTTTTGACCTGTTTATTCTTATTCGCACTTCCTATAAATTAAATTTAGTAAAAAAAAGAAAAAAAAAGTTAGATTTAGCATGTGACTATACACCGATCAGGCATAACATTATGACCACTGACAGGTGTAGTGAATAACACTGATTATCTCTTCATCACGGCACCTGTTAGTGGGTGGGATATATTAGGTAGCAAGTGAACATTTTGTCCTCAAAGTTGATGTGTTAGAAGCAGGAAAAATGGGCAAGCGTATGGATTTGAGTGAGTTTGACAAGGGCCAAATTGTGATGGCTAGACGACTGTGTCAGAGCATCTCCAAAACTGCAGCTCATTTGGGGTGTTTCCGGTCTACAGTGGTCAGTATCTATCAAAAGTGGTCCAAGGAAGGAACAGTGGTGAACTGGCGACAGGGTCATGGGCGGCCAAGGCTCAGTGATGCACATGGGGAGCGAAGGCTGGCCTGTGTGGTCCGATCCAACAGACGAGCTACTGTAGCTCAAATTGCTCAAGAAGTTAATGCTAGTTCTGATAGAAAGGTGTCAGAATACAATATAATTGTTGTATATGGGGCTGCATAGCCGTAGACCAGTCAGGGTGCCCATGCTGACCCTGTCCACCGCCGAAAGCACCAACAGTGGGTACGTGAGCATCAGAACTGGACCATGAAGCATTGGAAGAAGGTGGCCTGGTCTGACGAATCATGTTTTCTTTTACATCACGTGGATGGCCGGGTGCGTGTTTGTCGCTTACTTGGGGAGCACATGGCACCAGGATGCACAATGGGAAGAAGGCAAGCCGGCGGAGGCAATGTGATGCTTTGGGAAATGTTCTGCTGGGAAACCTTGGGATCTATGTGGATGTTACTTTGACACGTACCAACTACCTAAGCATTGTTGCAGACCATGGACACACTTTTATGGATACGGTATTCCCTGGTGGCTGTGGCCTCTTTCAGCAGGATAATCCACCCTGCCACAAAGCTAAAATGGTTCAGGAATGGTTTGAGGAGCATAACAACAAGTTTGAGGTGTTGACTTGGCCTCCAAGTTCGCCAGATCTCAATCCAGTCGAGCATCTGTGGGATGTGCAAAGAAAACGAGTCCGATCCATGGAGGCTCCATCTCGCAACTTACAGGACTTAAAGGATCTGCTGCTAACATCTTGGTGCCAGATATCACAGCACACCTTCAGGGGTCTAGTGGAGTCCATGCCTTGACGGGTCAGGGTTGTTTTTGGCAGCAAAAGGGGGACCAACACAATACTAGGAAGGTGGTCATAATGTTATGCCTGATCGGTGTATATGCACAGTGTTAGCTGTTTTTCTTAATGAAGTAGTTAAAGGGATAGTTCACCCAAAAATATTCTGTCATCATTTAATCAACCTCAAATTGTTCCTGCTGAAAACAAAAGAAGATCTTTTAAAGAATGTTCAATAAATTAACTTAGCTGCTACTTTCCATGAACTTTTTCAGAGGGAAAACTAAAGCATTGGGCATATTCGTCTTCTGTGAACAGTAAGACCTGCCACCTTTGATTTGATTTGTTATCTCACTCATTTGGACATTGATGACTGAAACAACTGTTGAGACAGAGCAACCTAAAAACTTTTTGTCATCCAAATAACAAACAAAGCTGCATGTAATGGGGTCAAAGTCCCTTACAAGAAAGTCTGTTACTCCCTTTCCACCAGCACGAACTGGGTGCTAGTTCAGAGCGAGTGCTAGTGCCAGTTCGGAGTTGGTTCAACTGACGAGCCTTCTACGAACCGGTTTGCCTTTCCACAGGCTAGAGAGCAGCACAGAGCCAGGTCTTATGTCACTGTATGCGTCTCATATTTCACAACAAAGCTAGCGCCGCATCGCCAAACACAAACATACCAAGCTTGTTCGGCATTCGGCATCCGCCGAATCGGTTCGCACTGCTCCGATGCATCTCGAACAACCCTTCTATCAACAATCGCGGATGTTTTACTACTTTTGATTCTCATGACTTTGCGAACCTACATTGGCATCCAAATACGGCTCGCCATAATTTGTATGTAGACGGAGACTATAATCGAGCTGCCATTAGCTCGATTAACTGCAATTTCAAAAATGGCGGTCTCAAATTTCTTGTTGGTCACGGTAACCACACCCCCAGCCCCTGACGCAAGCGGTTCTTACTTCTAGCCCAGCAATGTTTTGGTGCTAATTACGAACTACTTTTCCTGGTTCGGAGCTGGTGCTTTGTGTGTCGAAAGACAAAGAACTGATTTGAAACTAGGCTCTGGCTCCGAACCAGCACTCAAACTGCCTTGGTGGAAAAGGTGTAACAAACATTATTGTGTAGTAATTTTAAAGGCTTGTGTATAATTTTGTGCTATACCCTAGCTCACCTGTTATGCTGCAAAGATCTTTCGGCCACAACACAGCAGCCGGCACGCAAACCTTATATAGTTAATATAGTTTTTCTTAGTAATAAACCCAAACCTGATCCTAACACGAAGCCATTCATGAAACCTCAACCCGACCCAAAACCCATGAGTTCTTCAGGACCCGTCGGGCTCGGGTTGGGTACCCGACCTCTAGTGCTTCTCACTCGGTGCTGTGTCTATTCAGGCAGATGCTTTTGGCATGCAGATCATCACCGGCTGTGGGCGGGCTTCTCCCTACGATAACGCCATCGTCGGGGGTGATCTAAATGGGCTCGTTTGAAGAGACTGCTTTTGATTTATGAAAATTATGGGAAAAAAAATAAAAAAATGAGTGAGTGAGTGGATTTTTACCAGGCTGGTTGTTCTTACTGTGGACTCACAACAGGTTCAAAGGTTCAAACACCTTATAAAAGTTCATTTTGCATAATAGGTCCCCTTTAACTAACATGAACAAAGATTCATATATATTGTAACAAAGGTAATGCTAATTGTTAGTTAATGTTAGGTAATGCATTAAATAACATTAACTATGGGAACCTTATTGTAAAGTATTACAAAAGTTTATTGACCTCAAAGCTTTGAACTGTAGTCTATGCCCATTATGACCACACTGTTATATAAAATTCCGTGAAATCTAAGGTAAAAGACCACTAGCTGTGGTTGCAAGAAATTTACTGTGGAGTTCCATACAATGTTGGTGTGAGAATACAGAATTGGTTGACACTGTGTCATGCAGTCACAACTGCGTTCAAAGTGCAAATTGGGGAGAAATGTAAGTGGGAACTAGAGCATACAGAACAAATGAGAGTAATTTAAAGGATAGAATGGCCAAGAGAAATTTGTGCCTGTAGAGCCCCCCCTCCACCAAAAAAAAAAAAAAAAAAAAATACAATATGCGTTGATCTGACTAAGCTTACTGAGGCAGTGTACAGAGAGCTGCATATATTATCATCAGCAGCACAATTACTGGCTCAGTGGAATGAAGCAACTGTTTTTGAACAATTGTTTTTTGTTTGTTTGTTTTTTCAATTTTGATGCACAGTCCTGCTTAGATGCACAGTCCTGCTTCTGGCAGATTCTTCTGGCACACCATTTGGCTCTGCTCTTACCCTTTGGCATCAGCTCTAGTCCAGAGCTCTTCCAGAGATGCATGTCTCAACTCTTAGATGGACTAACAGGGGTGACTTGCCATGCGGATGATTTGTTAGTTTGTGTGAAAAGATAAATCCCAACATGATGAACGGCTTACACTGGTCCTGTCATGACTTTGAAAAACAAATCTAACTCTAAATGAGACGTGTTCAGTTGCTCTGTCTGAAGATCTGTTTGTAGGCCACAAATGTTTCAGATATAAGAAGATTTCTAGGCATGAGCTCGTGAATGAAGTTTTATTTAAATCCCATTACTCAGGACCAATGATATCATCCATATTATCTGTTAGAGGTTTAACGGTTCTCGGTAAAAAAAATCGAACCATACCATCTTCCACAAACGGTTCGGTACACACTTGTACCGCGGTTCATCTAAAATCTGACGATGCATACGCATCTATAATGGTTTGTTGAAAATAAATAAAACAGACACAGAGTTACCTAATGTATTTTTCTGTTGATACACATTCTGGCTTCCCTTCAGCTTTGTTCAATGCGAGTGCCGTATGCACTATACAGTATGACCAGGCATTTGCGCCGTCGTCACCCAGGTGTTGATAGCACACAAGCGCAGGTGAGAACTGAACAGCACACATTGCTATCTCTGTTTAAACTAAACCTTTTTTAAACCAATTTAAAGATTCTAGCGCAAGACACGAAAGAGAGCTCATGCTCTGTAAGAAGATTTGTGCAATCAAGTCTTGTGCTTGAACGGACAAATTCATGCAAAAATTATCAACATGCCCATCTTGGCGAGTATCCTAGCAAACATAGTAGGTTATGAACTTATAAGTGAACTTATACACTCGAAAAAAGAACGCATGTGTTCAGTATCAGTGTACTGGATTATGTCTTAAAGTGACAGCAGCCTAATATTCCTTATGTCTGTATGAGTTTTTATTGTTAATCAAACAACAAAAGACAAGGAAATCACTCACTGCACATAGCTTTTGTAACCTAATTAGTAATTAATAATGGTTAATCTTTATTTATACAATGAAGATTATATGCAATCTTGTTTTACATTTTATATTAGAATGTAACCTGAAAATTAAGGTTTTTGATGAAAACATTCCAGAATTTTCTACATATAGTGGACTTCATTGGAGCTCCATAATTTCCTTTCAACTGAAGAAAGAAAGACATGCACATCTTGGATGACATGGGGGTGTTTAAATGATCAGGAAATTTTAATTTTAAAGTGAACTAATCCTTTAAGCACTCTTCGCACCACATTTCACGTACAGGTATGAAATTTGGTAGACGCATATAATGGCCCAATACCTACAAAAATGTCCCTGGGTCCAAAATCTGAAAACCCAACAGGAAGTGAGATATTTTGAGCTTTTTCTGCAAAGTATTTGCAGTTTTTGCCATTTCCACACGTTGTACTTTAACGAACTCCTACTAGAGCTTTAATCAGATCAACATCATATTTGGTCAGTGTAATCTTAAGGCCTTTGCAACATTAAATTGTGAAGATCTAGAGTTTTCACTGAATGGCGTGTCCGTGGCGTTCCAACAAATTTTGATGTTTTGCCATGAAACAGGAAGTTGTTGTATCTCGGGCATACAATGTCCAATCTGCCCCAAACTTCACATGATTTATTAGGCCTGGCCTGAAGACATCTAAATGCCGATATTCTGTTACAGTCATAATGCCACCTGCAGGTAACAGGAAATTATATATTTTACACTGTGATTAAACCAGATAAACATCATATGTTGTCAGTCTAATCTTAAGGCCTATTGCAAAGATCTTTTGAGTTTTTTTTCAAACCTTACATGTGTGATAAGAGTCCTGGCCTAAAGACATTTATATGCCAATATTCAGTTAGTCATAGTACCACCTGCTGGTAACAGGAGATGGCATGCTTTACACTGTAATTCACTCCCAGAAACACATTCCAATATGCCACGAAGCAGCAGACATAGTAGAAACAAGTTGAATCACGCAACACTTGGCTAAGAGCTAATGTATGTGATTAACACCATGTACCTCAGGCATACAATGTCTGATCTGCCCCAAACTTCACATGTTTGATAATAGTCCTGGTCTAAAGACATCTTCATATCAACAGTCAAAGCGCCACCTGTTGGCAGCAGGAAGTGTGGCACTTTGAAATGACTTTGCCATATTTCTCCTGTATTTACTCGCTTACATGTCACCTACTGTTCACTGTTTTCCTAAGGCCAACGGGTGGCGTTGAGCCCGGGTACGAGGGCCCTTTCATCACTGCTTGCAGCTTTAATTTTATTTGTATCTTTGCTCTTCTGTATTTATTTGTGCTGTTGCTTGTAGTTTGATTATTTGTTCTTATTTTCTTTTTATTTGACAGTAGTCTTGAACATAGCACATACCAAACTGTAGCAAAACCGTGACCCTGAAACCATGATGATAACCATTTGAACCGTTGCACCCCTATATCTATGCAGCTCTGGGTAACATTGTTGTCCTTAAAATATTGTTCGGTCATTGACTATTACGTTAGGTACCCCAGCTTAAGATGTAATCCAGGCCACTGAAGGATATTTTCTCTAGAGATTGTAATAATTGATAATGGTCCAGTATTCTTTTCAGCTGAGATTCAGCCTTTTTCTGCAGACTGTAACCAGTGGTCCATACTTTGTAATGAGGGTTGTGAAAACAATCGAGGCCTGCTGAAGAATCATGATAGTTACTGGGCACTCTTGGCCTACCACTATTACATGGTCCTTCACCAGCAGGAAGCTGAGATCTCCATTACCACATGGTGACAACAAAACTTTAGGCACAGTAGCCCAAAAGGAGAATATTAGAGCTAAATACATACATACACATATACATAAATAAAATGAAATTATTTTAGCAATTGGCTGTTGTTTCAGACAGTGTGTTTACCTGGAGCTACTATGTTTAACATTTGAGATTGTTCCCTAGAGAAGGGGGAATGTAGTAAATGTTCTAAGATTTGAGCATGTGTGAGAGATTTAAAGGGGTGGTTCAGTGGTATTTTCTAGGCTTAATTGTGTTTATGGGGCGCAGTTTAACATGTCTTAATGCTTCGTTAAAAAAAAAAAAAAAAAAAAAAAAATCGTGTCTATACTGCCGTATCAAATTGAACTCGATTCAGACCCAGATAGCAGTAATGATGAAGAGGGTCAAGCAGAACCTCTGCAAGCATGGTTTTTAAAGGATGTTTATAAATGGTAAGTATTTCCGTTTGTACTTGTGTCAAAGTGTTTAGATATGCTGTCACTTGTAAATGTTACTGCTGTTTGTTAGGTTTCAATATACGGTTATATCCTGATTAAAGCTTTACTGTAGCTGAATACATAACTGAGTAGTAGCATTTTTGTAAAGGTATTGTTTAATTTATAGCATGAACAACTGTTTGTCTATGAACATAGAAGTTTGTTGGTGTTTGTTGGAGAAGTATTTAATATAATTTAGCTAACTGGCTTGCGAAGTTAGTCTTTGTTTACATCCTTGATGCATCCAAAAAATAGCAACATAATACATTTAAAAGACATGTACAAACAATAAAACTTACTTATAGTTTGGGGCCCATAAACAGCAGCTTCTGATTTTAAAGTGGCAACTGCTTCATATTTCAGTAAAAGCCTTTGTGCAAATCCAGCATTGAACTCGTGTAGATTCTGGAAGCTGTCTTCCGCACCACATCCAGTGTAGACGATATCACTGATTATAATAGGTTCTATTATCTTTTGACACATTGCGTCGTGCTGCGCACGTCCGGTGTAGACAACTCTTCCGCTTCCATAATGCCGTGCAACATGGCCTCGACCACTTTGTTTGCGTGTTTTCCTGTGGGCAGGGTTTATGTTAATTGCAGGGTTTATGATGTCACCAACCGGGGAAGAAGCTTGTTGTAGTCCAAACCGGTCATTTTTGTAGGCATTAAACTGCCATAAATTTAAAAGACAATATCTCAGTTTGCATTGAACTTTCAGTGCTGTAACTTTGCAGATACTGTTTATGCTCAAGCAGCAACATTACACACTAACTAAAGTTAAAAAAGTGAAATCGCAATGAACCACCCCTTTAGGTAGAACAAATGTATTGTGTGACATATATATATATATATATATATATATATATATATATATAATTTTTTTTTTTTTTTTTTTTTTTTTTAATAATACAACGGTTCACAATATACATCACTGATGTTCTCATGAGCTTTTGCATTGTCAGTATACATCACAGGCAAAGTAGTTGATATTATTCCTGAAGCTCAACAAAAATGTGTGATTTGCAGGTTTGCGCACTATCCAGAATTAAGAATCAGTGTGTGTGCGTACTGTATATACACTATATTGCCAAAATTATTGTGACACCCCTCCAAATCATTGAATTCAGATGTTCCAATCACTTCCATGGCCACAGGTGTATAAAATCAAGCACCTAGGCATGCAGACTGCTTTTACAAACAATTGTGAAAGAATGGGCCACTCTCAGGAGCTCAGTGAATTCATGCATGGTACCGTGATAGGCTGCCACCTGTGCAATAAGTGCATTCATGAAATTCCCTCACTACTAAATATTCCACAGTCATATTAAACCCTACGGATTAAGAATGGGATGTCATTTAAAGTTCATGTGCACGTAAAGGCAGGCGTCCCAATACTTTTGGCAATATAGTGTATTACCACCAGTCTTTAGTGTCACATGATCGTTCCAAAATCATATTAATATGCTGATTTGATGCTCAAGAAATATTTTTTATTAATGTTGAAAATATTTGTGCAATATTTTTGTCATAGCTGTATTTTTTTTTTTTTTTTTTCAGGAATCTTTGGATAGAAAGTTCAAAAGAACATAATTTATTTGAAATATAAATCTTTTGTAACAATAAAAATGTATTTACTGTCACTTTTGATCAGTTTAATACATACCTACATACTTAATGAATAAAAATATTTTTCTTTAAAAAAACTTTTGAACTGTAGTATATATGAAGATATACAGTATAGTATTAGTATTTATATTAGTATATAAACATATATTTTTTTACATATTTCAAAATATATACATTTTAGTATTGTTATATATTAAAACAATACATTTTAAAATATAATCACATTTTGATGTCTTTATTGAAATAGGCACATTAATCAATGTTTCTGATATTATTATGTTTCATCACAAAATGTGTTAGATTAATGAAATTCTTATCATTCCTGTCATTCATATCCAAATCAACATTCATTGGCCAGTTAAATTCAAATTCCAGCTCATGAATTGACAAGGGAGCCAATTATTAAATTCTGATTTCTGATACCTTGACTACAATAAGTTGCTGTGAATAAAATTATCTCGCAAGGGCATACATTTTAATGTGAAAGCTCTGTTTAGTGAATGAAATCCTCTGAGAGTATTAATGCAACTAACCGGGTAAACCTGGGCCAAAGACTCTTTTCTCCCCACATTTGAGAGAGGCAGAATCACAACTTCCACTAATGAAACAGCAGCAATCCCTGGGATTTTATGTCCTCTGAGAGATGCATGCACAAGGCTGCGCATCCCACAGTGCAACAGTCACACCGTTAATTAGCCAAATTAGTCAGAGAAAATCAAACTCTGTGTTGACACACACACATTGCCATGACAACGGCACACAGGAAGTAGAGAGAAAGCAGGAGCATCAGCTTTCAGCACACAGATGAACATACGGTGACACACACACACTCACTCTGCTGTCCATCCCTCACCAGCTGAAAGTTGATTAAAAATTATTATATCTATACTTGTCCTATAAATAATTCATAGGTGCATAATTACTGCAGGTTTAGAAAGGAAGAAATGATTTAATTTAGCCACAGGGTGTGAGTCTCACAATTAGAGCTGGATAAATGAAGATGATCTGATTACAGAGACAGCACTGACC
This sequence comes from Chanodichthys erythropterus, assembly GCF_024489055.1. Lineage (NCBI taxonomy): Eukaryota > Metazoa > Chordata > Actinopteri > Cypriniformes > Xenocyprididae > Chanodichthys > Chanodichthys erythropterus. The sequence goes on along the minus strand of NC_090221.1, from coordinate 15,998,463 downwards.
CTCACGCAAGACGACAGGGAAGGAGAGAATGGGAGAGAGAGATAGAGATAGAGAGAGACTAGCCATCAAAAAAATAAATAATAATAATTATAATAAACCTTGACATTGAAGAATTGTGAAAGTCTGATACACACACCTTGCTTACTGACATAATGGCTGGCATATTTAATGTATGGTAATTAGGAAAAACCTCATCTGCATAGGAATGTTTTTTTGAAGTAGCCATCTGTGTGAAAATTTAAGCATTCCAGTTGGAAAAAGTGATTGGAAAGTCATAAGTTTAAAAGCATTTATAATTTGACGGTTCAAGGGCTGACCGTACATTTGAGGAATTGTGGGTCAGGTTATGAATTAATACAGAGGAATGTGATTACTTTAAATGCACTCTGTAAAAAATATGCATAAATCACTTTCCAATTTGAAATCTATACTGGATACTGATAGTTTAATAAGTCTTTAATGTCAGGCCTTCGCCATAAACGCTTGTCATTTTCTGTCCTTTTTAGAGTAAAATAAAACTCCATTAGATACATTTCTTCCAGAAGAGAGACTCTTTCACAGCTTATAATACGGGTCAAACAGCTACTAAGACGAAGTCGTAGTTAAGTCGCTGTTTCACAAAGGTGCACACTTGCTCACAGCTGTGTTTTTTTAGGTTCATATTTCATGGTTCTTCTTAAGTGTCCTGGGCCATAATCTGGACAGAAAAGGCTTTTCATCAGAGGCTAATCACTGGTATGAGATAGATACCATTATGCTAATGATAGACTGCTGGCCTACTTCAGTGAAGAAATTAAAGTCTTCACCTTAGCAGTAGAATATCTTAACGCGTTTGAAACGCATTATTTTACAGGCTGCCTTTACAGGCTGCTAGAATTAAGAAATGTGTATTTTTGGAAGTGTTTTACAGCTGATTTGGGGAAGTTGTGGGTGCTTTAAGGTTAAAAATGGATAGATTTTTTTTAGCCTTGAGTGTTTGAGATGAAGAAAGAGTGAATTTAAAAGGAGCTACGCTAATTGAAACAGAAGAGGTGCTAAGTAACCTGTAGTGCTTAAGGCTTGTTATTGTTGTCAGTTTGAACTTGAAGTTGAAAACTTTGTGTTTCAAAAGTGAATGATGCTTTTGTGCCACAGTAAGTCAAGGAAACACTGCTCTTCAGAGTGTGTGGACCCTTTTATGAATATGGTATAAATCAAGGTCTGAGATTTAGCCATATAAACTTAGTCAGAAAAGCCTAAGACATAATCATTTATTGAGATTTTTTTTTTTTTTTTAATGATCATTTTATTGTTTAAAAATGATGAAACTGTTTACATCCTTCCAGGATGTTAGAAAGGGTCCAAATGATTTGACGGTTTTAAGAAATGTTGTACTGGGGGTACATCATGCAGCACATAATACAACAGTGTACTTATTTATGCATGAAATCCTTTAAAAAAAAAAGTATTGGGGCACCAAATTTTACCTTATTCCTGGAAAGTGCCAAGTGTGTTGAGTCATACTGTTGAATTATTTCCAAACATGTACGGTTTATCCAAGTTTAAGGATCACAGAATGTAACTTTATGAAATATTAAGTGACAGATGCTACGTATACCAGTAGGTAGATGTGTTGTTATTTTACACACTCATGCTGCGCCACTTCTGACTTCCTATTCGTCTATTCCAGCACGAAACAGTGAGGGAGCTGTTGCTAGATTCATTACCACACAAGCATATCTTAGAGTATGGCTTATGTGAGAAACACTGACATCTGGCATATCCAAACAATGCGTGGCACATAAACTCATTTAGAGGATCCAACTGTTTTCTGTTCAGATCGTTCGTTACCAAATGCTCAGGAAAGCTCACACACAAATGACAGCAAACTGTGCTGGGAACACACATGAGCGCATGGGGCAGACAAACTTTACGCATTAACTGCGTTTAGCCTTTGAAATATGTTCACAAACACACATACAGACTTGTTTGATAAACTATCCAGAATCAGTAAAGGTTTGTAGTCTTGAAACATGACTTTGTGTGTGTGTGTGTGTGTGTGTGTGTGTGTGTGTGTGCATGAGCGAAAGAGTAACTGTAATATGAGGTACAGCTCAGTTGTGCCAATTAATTCCTACCATGGCACTGAGACTCCATGCTGAGCTCTCATAACTCCCTGATTAAAGCTACTTCATTTAATCATTTCATTTTGCTGGCAATTCTATCAAAAACAAGTATTTTGTTTTTTACAGTGGTACAGCATGTGTTTTATCAAGCCTTACTCCCAAATGCTATTGATGAATGTGTCTCTTTACCACATGTAGATAACATTATCAGGCACACGCACACACAGAGAGGTTTGATTAAAGTTAAGCAGCCTCAATCTCCATCAAGCATGACCTTTCACTTGAGGGAGATTTAACTAAAGAAAATATTTTTTGGTAATTGTAAAGCATTTCTTGGTTGTGGGGCAAAATCGGCAGTCTTTAACTGTTTAATGTGTTTGTCCCTGGTATTAAAATGCATTTGTTTGATCTGATCATAGAGTATGAATTGTACACTGAAGAGTAGGATTTACTTTGAAACAATTGGAAATGGTTAGCAAATTTAACAGTAACACTTTAGTTTAAAACTCACTATTAACTAGTTGCTTATTAGCATGCATATTAGATATTGGCTGTTCATTAGTACTTATAAAGCACATATTAAAGGGGACTGTTATGGGCCTTTTTACAAGATGTAATTTAAAGGCACACTATGTAAGTTTTCGTCGCCAGAGGTTGCATTTTTAAAACAATAACAAAGGCGAAGCTTGATGATGCTGTGAAGGAGAGTGGAACAATGGGAGATGTCGTTTTCACAATTCACAAATCATGTTCAAGAATGAGGTAATGAATTTGTTTTTGTATTATCTGTACGTTTAATCACACTATTTTATGTCATCGTAATGAATTTGCTGCAAGGAAAGTGAAATTTAATGCTAAATTAGCCTGTTACTGATATGTGACTATTTGTCAAATGATTTGTTGGGTTAATGCTGTGCAGTTTTATGTGTTTTAAACAATTGTTCTAAGAGTAAATTTGAAAGAACCCACAGTATTTGCATGTAATGGCTAAATATATTTGTGCAACACATACTGTATTTAATTTCATGGCCATAGACGTGGTCATCAGACTTGATAAAAAGCGTTACTGAAGTACAAATAAAGTGCAATATAACTGTATGTGTAATTTCATCAGCATAACCATGATGCAATTATGAACACTTGATATAGTTTTTTAGGATTTTCTGTACTTGCCAATGAATAATCGTGATCCATGGTGACTGAACGACACAACAGCGGTGTGCTATGCTGTATAGCTAACACTTTTGCATTTTGTCCACGTGAGTTGCCATAGTTTCTACAAGCTGAAACCAGGGATTGCGCGGATATTATGTCATCGATAGGTGACAATGTCAAGGGACAAGCCATTATTTAAAATTGGAATTTTTAATTTACAATCCTTGGGAACTTTGGGGACAATGTAAATACACAGCTGCATGAAATATCTCACATTGTGCAAGTTTTTTTTTTGCATGTTTTATTACAAAAATCTTACATATTGTGCCTTTAAGTCTCAGGTATCCCAAAAATGTGTCTGTGAAATTTAGGCTCAAAATACCTCACGGATCATTTATTAAACCATGTTGTAAATACCCTTATTTTATTCTGCATGACAATATTCTACATACCTTAATCCTACGCAATACATAAAATTAACAACTACCTTACTAACTATTAATAAGCAGTAATTGGGAGTTTATTGAGGCAAAAGATGCTGTTAATACTGAAAATTGTACCCTTATCTAAACCAACGTGTGACCAATTTCACAAATAATTACAAAGAAACAGCAAGTAACACAAGCAATTAAATGTGATTTTAGAAAGACTGAAATAGTATTTTCTTGTAAAACATAGCCCAATAAATTTTGAAAATCATGTTTAAACTACTAAATTAAGCTAGTACACAACATTGCTGATGTTAGTGCTTGCTTGGGTTTGTATGGCACCATTTCAGTTTTGTATGTCAGTGAAGATGTGATGATGGTAAATGGCCAGTCAACACTGTCAATCGTGACCAAAGTCTTAGCTGAGATGTATATTCTACAGTCTGACATAAAGGCGATTGATATCACAGTCTGTCTTGGCTGTTACCCAAGATATCATCTGGCAAGCAACATTCGTAAAGGGAAAAAAAAACAAAAAAAAAACTGCAAGACAACAAAAACATATGCACACTTATCACATTATGTCTATAACCTTTCCTCCCTTTAGCACACGCAGTATTAGCTGCGCTTTGAGGTGTAAAAGGCAGAATAAATCTAAATAAATATGTTCTCTCTCTCACTCTATCTGCCTCTCTTTCTTTCTCTGTCTCTATAGAAGCGAGTGAAGGCTGCGATAAGTCAAGAACAAATTTAATCAACTACTCAGCGCTTCAGGGGGTGGAAGCGTGGTGTTGACTCGACGGTGCTATTTGTTCTATTGTAGCAAAGCGCAGTCAAATGTCATGTTTCTAGAGTAGAGCGTGGCAAATGTGCAGCCGTGTGCGTGAACGCTCCTCGCATACACTACTGATGGGAGATGGCAGGGAAGACTGTTGCAGTCAGAGGCGATGAGAGTCGAACGTACTGCTGCTTTAATAGAGTCAAAAGCTCAATGAACTGTGAATGCAAAGACACAAGTGCGTACAAATGTGTACAAGCGTGGATCAAGACATGGACACGTGGAAAAATCTTGGGCCTGAGAGGCGTGATACACACACACACACACACACACACACACACACACACACACACACACACACACACACACACACACACACACACACACACACACACACACACACGTGCGATATCCAGAGAACAGACCCTCTATCTAATGTCTATTAAGAGATGTTGGTTAAAGTCTCAGGTTCATTCTATTTTTCCCAGGGCTACGTTCATATCAGCTCCAGGCCGTAGGTTATTCTCTAAATTCGAAATGTCTCCCTGAGCTGAATCAGGGGACTTGGCCCTCCTTTTCGTTTTTCCTGCTGCTCCCGCTGTGCTGAAAAAGAAAATGCCACTGAGAAAGCCAATATGGGCTTATCAGCTGAAAATGAATTTGAACTCAGGGTGCCGAGGATGGTACTGAGATAATGCATGGTGGGTAAGGAAAATGGGGGGTGTAGGAAATGTGTATTCCTATACAGTATATATTTTGTGTGTGCATGTGTTTTTGTGATGTATGAGGACACACATTTGTATACTGACATGGGTATTACACTGGTATTATGAAGTAAACATGAAATATGAAGACATTTCATGAGTCCTCATTTAAAATAGCTTTAAAAACATACTAAATAATGTTTTATTAAAAATGTAAAAATGCAGAATGTTTTCTTTGATGGGTAGGTTTAGGAGTGGAGGTAATGTAGGGGGATAGAATGTACAGTTTCTACAGTATAAAAACCATTACGCCTATAGAATGTCCTCACTTTGATAGCGAAACAAACCTGTGTGTGTGTGTGTGTGTGTGTGTGTGTGTGTGTGTGTGTGTGTGTGTGTGTGTGTGTCTATGTCTATGCGTGTACCTATACATTCCATAAACATAAAAAAGTTCCATAAAAAAGTTCCATAAAAAGTTTCAGGGATCAATCCAAAGTCATTTCCTTGGTAAAAGGAAAAGGACCGCCAGACAGGAAATGTCAACCATATTAAAAGTTTTTAGCTGATCCTAAGAATAAATTTTAATGTCTTTTATCTGGAAGCCAATATTTTATTTGCTTGTTTATTAAAAGGTTAAAAGCTCCAGTATCTGTAAGTGGTTAAAGAAAAAAAAGCGCTTGCATATCAATTCTTTACATAATGTTCTTAACATAAAGCTATCATATGGCTTCAGAAGACTTGGAATATAGCAGACAGCATTCAATGGGCTACTTTTATTATTGCTTTTATGGTGATTTTATGTCATTTTTAAAAGCTTCAGTTTCCATTCATTCTAATTGCATGGGGAAAAAAAATAAATTATCAAAAGTTTGAAAATGTCTATTGGAAATGTAATTTGACATTTCATTGTGGGTGAGTAAATCTTAATAGTGATAGTAATATATATATATATATATATATATATATAATATATATATATATATATATATATATATATATATATATATATATATATATATATATATTAAATATTGTGTGAAGTGTATGAAGTATCATTTATATCAAGAGTCATTTTGGTATCCCTAACAGCATGAAGGGCAATGAAAGAGCTGGCAGTGCTTGTCTTCACCGCTCAGACGGTTTTCACAAACGCATAATCTTTAATTCACAAAAAGAGGTCAAGGTCTTCTTTCAGTCTTTGTGCAAAACCTACAATTATTTTCCATTTGTCTTTGCATCTCTGTCCCTCAACATGGCTTAATTTCTTCAGTTGCTAATATTGAAATGTGTGCTGTGAGTCTGTGCCCACTGAAAGTGTGCTTCATGCATTAATAAGTCTCTTGCTGAGCTGCATCTTTGTTGTTTAAGCTCCTTCCATCCTACATGAAAGGGCATATTTAACTGCACATCTTACTCAACCTTTCAATAGAAGAGTGATGGGAATTTTGGGAATCATTATTTCAACCGGTTACACATTCTGAATCAATACCAAGAACAAAGCTTCGTCTGACAAGATAGTTGTATAATGGAGCACTTGTGGAAGGTTGACGTGCGATTCTACCGCTGAAAAGACCAGTGATGCGAGAGCACAAAGGTGTTACCGCCTGCCGAGTAATGTTGGGTTTGTGGATTGTTTGTGTTCTGGTTTGAGTGTCTGTAATTAACAGCTTTTCGAGTTAACGGGTCATCCACTTTGGACTTGGTTTTGGGGAAGTCTCAGAAAATGGCCATTAGCATTTTCAGATAAACAGAAAAACAGTAGCTGCATTCTAGATGCTGAAATCGAAACTTTCCGAATCTAAACACTATTTTCTGTAAAGCAGTCTTGATTATAAATTCTGTGGATATTTTAGGCCTATTTGCTTAAATTAAGAGAATTTAAGGCCCCGTCCACACGGAAATGCATTTCTGTATACCAAGCCTGGGTATTGACACAATTTGATTAGATTTCGATTAGATTCAATATCGATTATTTTGGATGTAGTATTTCAGTTACAGTAGATGGCAAATTTTCTAGAAAGAAAAAATCTCTCAATTAATGCTGTAAACTACACATGTAAGTCAGTTGGTACTACTATAATAATATTGAAGGTTAAATTTACTTATTTATATACAAACACTTAAATTACACTCAATGATGTTTTTATTATAAATAAAATTTAGAATTACATAATCATATTTCTACTCCAATTTGTTATTTTTTAAATAGGCCTCCAAACATTTTAATTGCGGCTGTCATAACTAATTTATTCAAACATGCATTAAATATTGAAGAACATTAAAAATTATAATGATTTAAAGGTGCCCTTGATTCAAAAATTGAATTTAGCTTGGCATAGTTAAATAACAAGAGTTCAGTACATGGAAAAGACATACATAGAGTTTCAAACCCCATTGTTTCGTCCTTCTTATATAAATCTCATTTGTTTAAAAGACCTCCGAAGAACAGGCGAATCTCAACATAACACCGACTGTTACGTAACAGTCGGGCTGTACGCCTCAATATTTACATATGCCAGCCCATGTTCCCAACATTATGAAAGGCATTAGACAAGTGCAGCCAGTATTAACGTCTGGATGTGCAGAGCTGAATCATCAGACAAGGTAAGCAAGCAATAACAACAGCGAAAAATGGCAGATGGAGCAATAATAACTGACATGATTCAAGATAATTTGATATTTTTAGTTATATTTGTAAATTGTCTTTCTACATGTTTCGTTAGCATGTTGCTAATGTACTGTTAAATGTGGTTAAAGTTACCATTGTTTCTTACTGTATTCACGGAGACAAAAGCCGTCGCTACAGTATTTTCATTTTTAAACACTTGCAGTCTGTATAATTCATAAACACAACTTCATTCTCTATAAATCTCTCCAACAGTGTAGCATTAGCCGTTAGCCACGGAGCACAGCCTCAAACATTCGGAATCAATGTAAACATCAAAATAAACACTGTACTTGCGCGATAAGACATGCTGCATGACAAACACTTTGTAAAGATCCATTTTGAGGGTTATATTAGCTGTTTGAGCTTTTTTTATGTTGTTTAAGGCAAGCGCGAGCTCTTGGGGCGTGGAGCATGAGATTTAAAGGGCCAGCAGCCCTGAATCGGCTCATTTATAATGATGCCCCAAAATAGGCAGTTAAAAAAATGAATTAAAAAAAAAAATCTATGGGGTATTTTGAGCTGAAACTTCACAGACACATTCAGGGGACACCTTAGACTTATATTACATCTTTAAAAAAAAAGTTCTAGGGCACCTTTAATGGTGCATAGCTATATTTATCAGAATTTTGCTTTCTAGAGTAGGCCTACACTTTTCTAGCTGACGAATGAGTTTATGGTCACTGAATATGTTTTTCTGAGGTAAATGTGATATTACGTGTGACGTTAAGTTACTGATTGAGCTATTGCATGAGACATGATACGGATCTCGGTAAGTTGAACTGTATATTTTAACATACATTCAGATGTTTAGTCATGTTTATTTCGCGCTGTAACTGGTATTACTGTTATTAAGCGGAGAGGATCTTCACACACGCTCCGTGCTGCCGCTTCTCTTTAACTAAGGTGCTGAAGCGATCTGTCACGTCACATAAAACAGCGCCAAAACAGTATTTATTTTTTGAATCTCATAAAAAGATCGACATCATTTGAAATCTGAGACTTTGCTTCATATCAAAAGTAACAAAGCACAAAGATTATTGCGATTTATTAGATAGGAGGCTCTACATATTCTACTCATTCATCAACTGAAAACAGACTAGAATAGTCGATTCTTGGGATTTAAGAATCAATATCGGTTCATAAAAATGAGAATCAATTAAAATTGCGAATTTGATATTTTTTCCTAGTGTATACACACACGGATCCATCATTTTCAGATGGTGAAACCGCTAATTTTTGAAACCGGGTCCCAAAGTGGATAAATCTGAAAACAACGCCCTTTGCATTTTCATGTGTACCGCCAATCCATATATTTTGTGAAACGATGATGTCATCACCCCATGTGTCGACCCTAGTCAGACACCACTAACAGCACAAAACAGCAACAACAACAATAATAGCGTACTACATGCTTGTGTTCGTGCTGCAGAAGCGACCAAACCTAAAGCTTTATTAAAATAAAGCTTTATTTCAAAGCTTTACTAAAGTTTGTATACAGTGCGCAAGGTTTATGCTTTGTTTTTAGTGAATCCTTTTTGTAGAATTACAGCACCACATACTGGTCTGGCATGTATACTAAATCATTTTGAGTCGTTTCAGTGGTTTCGTGTGTATGCAGATATTTCTTGAGATGAAAAAAAAAAAAGATTGGATAGGATAAGCTCTGGCTTTGTGTGGACAGGGCCTAAAGTAGTCACACTATATGACATAACAGTTTTAAGTGTTTTATGCATTAATTAAAGATGAATTTTGTACCATACGGTGTTTATGTGCTAAATATTTATGTGTGATAGTGTTTCTGAGGAGAAAGTGAGAAAGTTTGTGTGTGTGTTCTCACATCAACACAACAGTCCATAACCGAAGGTAGATCCATGAGAGATCCTTCAAGGAGAAAAAGCCACTTTAGAAAAGAGAATAAAAGGGCTGTGAAAAAAATAGGTATAAAAGGGAGAGGGAAAAGCAGAAGCGCTAAGCAGCACTTCACCAAGCCCTCTCGTGTGACCCCGTCCTACTCAAGGTGATCATGGGTCAGGACAGAACTCAAAGGAGGCGAGGCAAAGCTGGCCCATGGCCACATAAAAAAAAAAAAAAAAAAAAAAAACAGCGCCTCTCACTCCCCTTCCCCCTGCTTCCATTTTTATCCATTTCTTTGTTCAGCGGCAGGTCAGCTTTAAAGCCTTTGCTTTGAGAAAAAAAACAAAAAACAAAACAAAAAAACAACCTCCATGAGCAGATAGCATTTCCATTATTATCATTTATACTCCAAGAAGAACTTACTATACCATACTGTAGAATGCTGGCATTTATTCAACCTCATTTCATTTTAAACTTGTATGACTTCCACAAACATAGTCATAGCAAAACTCCTTTCCTTTGCTCTATTCTATTTAATGAAGACAGATATAGAGGCCAGTACCATCATCAGGCTCTACATCAGCCCACCATGGTCCTTTATGGTACTCATTGGAGTCAGTTTTAAGTGTCACATGATTCTTCAGAAATCATTCTAAAATGCTGATTTGCTGCTCAGGAAACATATTTATTATTATACTGTTGACAGAAATTAGTACTTTTTTCAGCAAGGATGCATTAAATTAATCAAAAATGACAATAAAGACATTTATAATGTTAAAAAAATATATTTCTATTTCAAATAAATGCTGTTAACAGTATCCACAAAAGCAGAAAAACTGTTTTTAACAATGATAATAATAAGAGCCATTATTAATCATTTACCACCCAAAATAATTGATAATAATTGAGTTTAAGCTGTCCAATAAACATTTTTAAAATAGAAATTGCTTTTAAAAATTGTATTACTGTTTTTACTGTATTTTGATTAAAAAAAAAGACATTTCAAAAACATTAATAAATAACAATAATTATAGATTATATTAAAAATAATCTTAATCTTAATTGGAGGGATTCAAGCCTTAATTAATATTTTAAACCCCTTATAATTTTACCCTAATTTTATATCATTCTTGTATAATATATAATGTAATATATAATTTGGATGGATAAGCAAGTCCAATCAATTTTCAGTGTGGATAACACTGAAGTTAATGGCTTAATAAAGTTAATCTATAATTGACCCCCATGCACTTCAAAATTACAGTAAAATAATCCAAAAGTACAGTCTTTTAAGTCATTGTCCATGTTTTTTTTCTTTTCACATCTTTGCTTCTGGCCTAAATTAGCTATAGAGTTTAGCCTCAAAACCAGTTCTAAGAAGTCACTGGGTAATGAGCATCCCCTGTGCCATGCCCGATTGACAGAAGCCACAAAAAAAGGGCCTTGTGGGCAGGCGCTCTTCACGTGTCAGAGAGCCATTATCGCTAGGTTGTGCAGGGGCTGCCGCTCCAGTAATTGTGTCCACGGTAGTGTTGCCGAAGTGTGAAATCACTGAACGTTCAAGACAGCGAGACAGAAATAGAGAACAAGGTAAGGGATGGGGGGAGGGGGGTGCTAGGTATTAACCTGATCTCTCTCATGTCAGGACAAGTTTCTTCAGGTACCTACAAGGCCTCTGCTGCTGTAAGAAAAATAAAAAGGCTGTTATTGGAGGGCAAGTCTTAATGTAGGGTTAGAAAACTCTAGTATAATGTACATCTCTGTGATAAAGACTTGCATTCTTGAAATTTCACACTGTTTTGAGAGCAACTGCTACCTCTGCATGTTCAAAGTTACAAGTTAGGAAGAGACAACCTTCTCAGTGTCTGTACATTTGTCTCTCTTTCTCTCCTTCTGTTATCTTCCCTCACCTCCGTCTCTCTCTGATGTAGTAGATGTTCTGAAGATAGGTCAGAGGGCTGAGAGCACACACTAGCATATGGAACCATGCCAGGCACCTGACTCTGTGCCAGCTTGGACAGAGATGAGACACAGAACAGGTGATACAGAACAGAAAACACACACATACATAGTTCTCAACTGAACAGCTAATGAGTTATAGGTACTTCAAGAGTAAATGGGATTTGAGTCTGTATGTATTTCAAAAAAATCCTAGCCAATCTCAAGTGTGCAGTGTGTTTGACAGGACTGTGGGTTATAAAGACAGTCCAGGGGCTCTGACTGGCCACCTGTCCCTTAGCTAAAGGTTGGCTTCACAGACCTGCTGCCCAGCTGGCAGAGGTGGTGCTCATGCCAAAACGGTGTGCAAGGGAGGGGGTGCCCCTAACAGGGAAAGACAGTACGGGACCTTGCCTGTCACAATATGTGCTAGATCAGAATCCTGCTCTCTTTTGGAGTGAAACTCAAATCCGTGAATTGGGACTCCCGAAATAGCTGTTCTGGACTCCATTACTGGCCCTGAAAGAGACAATATATGCAGGGACAAGTGAAAAATGTTTGCTAGTGTCTTTAAACATGCTTAATATAATATTAAAAAAATCATCTGGTCTTCAGCAGGTCTTAACATTAGGTAAATAAAACCTCAGATGAACAACAACACCTGATCTATCTATCCAGTAGTACAAAAAAGAATATGTGGTAGAAGCTGAAGCCCCTTATCCCTTATGCATGCCTGCATTTCCCTGAGTGGAAGGGTCGATGATCTTGGGAGCATTGTGGGTCAGATGGAACATCGGACATTAGGACAGACATGTGATACTTGATCTGCTCTTGGCAAAGGGTTAATGTGAATTTCTAAAGATCAGCCTTTAGATCACTACACCAGACTCACTGCAATTTACAGGGGTAAACTCACACCCCTGGAATGCAGAAGGCAAAAAGAGGAAGGAGGAACAGCATGAGCTCAAAGGAAGAGAGGTGGGGGTTCCTCTATATAAACACACTAATCATTAGAGTATAAAATACAAGTAATCATCACAGCCATTTCTGTGCGAATAAATATTTTGGATGAATGATTCTCTGCAGTGCACTACCCAAGCTTTTGCTCTCTGAGCAAGTGCCGCTGTGGGCTTGCGGCTACTGGGTGAACAACAGAATTATGCTAAAACGAGTCCACTCTCTGTATAATATGGCTTAAAGCACTGTATATCACCACATTTCAGAATTCCATAGATGGGAGAGTGGTTTAGCATAATGTTCTCTCGCTCGTGTTATCAAAAATATTGGCATTAGCATCGGGAAGGTGTGCGGACTTTAATTGTGTAATTCTCTTATTGCTGTGCTGGTGTCTGCGTTTTTAAAAGACTGTGAGTCTTCTGGGTCCATGCTGACAGAGTCTCCAGGGTTTTGTTCCCATTACTTCAGGGATGCGTTGAAAAACGGCAAAATTGCTCTGGAATGAGCTGTGATTGAACGCAGCACAAATGCTCCAATCCCGTCGAGGCGCTATGCGGGGGAACATGTCCCCCTGTTTGTCTGGCTGGCGTTTAGGGAAAAGTCCCCGGGGGCCACGTGCACCTGCAGCGTTCCTGCCACCAATCCTTCAGTCCTTGGCACCAAAAAAAGCACGATGTGACAAAAACAAGAGGAAGGAAGAAAAAAATAGAAGGGAAACGGTGCTCTTGGAGTACAAAACTTTTTTCTTTTGCACACATTTTCTCTTTGTTTCTCAGTGTTTTGGAGGTGCTTTTCAAAGAGAATACAGCTGGGAGGAGGAGGGGGGATTGATGTTCTTTCTGGGCGTTTTTTTTTCTCTCGGCTGTAGGGTGTTGGAGTCAGAAGTTTACCTGGAAAGTGCTGAGGCAAGACTACCCACACCTCCATCCGCCCTGGCCTTTCATTCCTGCACCCACGCACACGCTGCGCATCTGCGAACACACGCCATCGGATCTCAACGCACGGTCTATCGGCCAACAGGGGTCAACACCTCCAAGTAAACAAGACGCAATCTTTGGCTAACAGGACTCAGTCTCAACTTTCATTTCTGATGGCAAGCTCACTGTGAAGGATAAAAGAACAAAATACCAACTGATAAAATGAAGAAAAAGCTTTGTAAATAACTGTAGAGGGGTGTGTGAGAAGAATGGAGAAGAACAACACAGGAGGATGTCTGTAGGTCAATCATCCAATTAGTCCCAGAACTTCACAAAGTCATGATCATTTCACAACCACTAGGTTTTTTTAGTGTTTGTGTGCTTTCGTTCTCAGAGAAATTAACTCATTTTGACCTTGCTTGAAACAAACTACATACAAGTAAAGTATTTGCTTATATATATATATATATATATATATATATATATATATATATATATATATATATATATATATATATATATATAATGGTTTATACTTAGAATACAGTTTTAATCTGTGAACATTTTACACACCATATGTAAGTAATAGGGTACGAGAAGCTGTGCTGTATCGTGAATAAGTCATGGTTGTCATTGATACCCCTTCAGCCGTGACTTATTCATGATACAGCACTAACCTCGAGTACCTCATTGCTTTTATAAAACAGTTACCACACAATACAAAATATTGAAGACAAAAATATGCATTAATGCAACTTTCATGAAGTAAACTTTAACTAAAAGCCTTCCTTCCTCCTGAAAACATACAGGTGCTGGTCATATAATTAGAATATCATCAAAAAGTTGATTTATTTCACTAATTCCATTCAAAAAGTGAAACTTGTATATTATATTAATTCATTACACAGAGACTGATATATTTCAAATGTTTATTTCTTTTCATTTTGATGATTATAACTAAGGAAAATTCCAAATTCAGTATCTCAGAAAATTAGAATATTGTGAAAAGGTTCAATATTGAAGACACCTGGTGCCACACTCTAATCAGCTAATTAACTCAAAACCTTTAAATGGTCCCTCAGTCTAGTTCTGTAGGCTACACAATCATGGGGAAGACTGCTGACTTGACAGTTGTCCAAAAGACGACCATTGACACCTTGCACAAGGAGGGCAAGACACAAAAGGTCACTGCAAAAGACACAGAGCTCTGTGTCTAAGCATATTAAAAGAGAGGTGAAGGGAAGGAAAAGATGTGGCAGAAAAAAGTATACAAGCAATATGGATAACCGCACCCTGGAGAGGATTGTGAAACAAAACCCATTCAAAAAATGTGGGGGAGATTCACAAAGAGTGGACTGCAGCTGGAGTCAGTGCTTCAAGAACCACTACGCACAGACATATGCAAGACATGGGTTTCAGCTGTCGCATTCCTTGTGTCAAGCCACTCTTGAACAACAGACAGCATCAGAAGCGTCTCGCCTGGGCTAAAGACAAAAAGGACAGGACATCTGCTGAGTGGTCCAAAGTTATGTTTTCTGATGAAAGTAAATTTTGCATTTCCTTTGGAAATCAGGGTCCCAGAGTCTGGAGGAAGAAAGGATAGGCACACAATCCACGTTGCTTGAGGTCCAGTGTAAAGTTTCCACAGTCAGTGATGGTTTGGGGTGCCATGTCATCTGCTGGTGTTGGTCCACTGTGTTTTCTGAGGTCCAAGGTCAACGCAGCCGTATACCAGGAAGTTTTAGAGCACTTCATGCTTCCTGCTGCTGACCAACTTTATGGAGATGCAGATTTCATTTTCCAACAGGACTTGGCACCTGCACACAGTGCCAACGCTACCAATACCTGGTTTAAGGACCATGGTATCCCTGTTCTTAATTGACCAGCAAACTCGCCTGACCTTAACCCCATAGAAAACATTTTGAAGAGGAAGATGCGATATGCCAGACCCAACAATACAGAAGAGCTGAAGGCCACTATCAGAGCAACCTGGGCTCTCATAACACCTGAGCAGTGCCACAGGCTGATCGACTCCATGCCACGCCGCATTGCTGCAGTAATTCAGACAAAAGAAGCCCCAACTAAGTATTGAGTGCTGTACATGCTTATACTTTTCATGTTCATACTTTTCAGTTGGCCAAGATTTCTAAAAATCCTTTCTTTGTATTGGTCTTAAGTAATATTCTAATTTTCTGAGATACTGAATTTGTGATTTTCCTTAGTTGTCAGTTATAATCATCAAAATTAAAAGAAATAAACATTTGAAATACATCGGTCTGTGTGTAATGAATGAATATAATATACAAGTTTCACTTTTTGAATGGAATTAGTGAAATAAATCAACTTTTTGGTGACATGCTAATTATATGACCAGCACCTGTAGTCCCTGACCGTGAACAGCAACAGAAGTTACATTATAACGCCATTAGATGGAGGCAAAGACTGTCTTTATGAGTGAGTCAGTCAGTGAAGACTTTTACATTGAAAGTCTGAATTGTTGTGAATACGGAACAAGACACAACTGACAAATGCTTTGACTAGTGCTGTCAGTCACAGGAAAACTGTTAAAATGACAAGATAATACATCTGACATTTAAACAGATTTTTTATTTTGAACATAGGACTGACCTGAAATAAAGTGCTAAATCTGAATGCAGGTAAGAAACTTGATCTCTTTCTCACAATACTCTTCTACATAATACAGTAAGCTTCAATTAACAATATCAGTTGATAACAAACAGTTTACGTTGCTAAGAATGGTTGCTAAGGGTGTTATCTTGAATAAAACACAGCTGTTGACCAATCAGAATCAAGGACAAGAACTAACCGTTTTATAAATACACCATATTTACTGGTATACATTTCCAACAGTCTGTTATATTTGGATTTTGTTATTTATCTCTAAATTTGTTACATTTTCCAAATGCTTTTCAGCTAGAGGATTTTCTGAAACTTTGCATCAAAAGAGTTTGAAAATATCTATGCGACCCTGAGGGGTCATCTCTGGAGCGTCTGCATGCATTGACATTTAACAAGAGATTTTCTCAAATGAGATGCAAAGTACTTATGTTTGAATTTAAAACCTCTTTGCTCTATAAACTTGATTCTAGCTAAAAGTTTACATAATGTTTGACTTCTGGGTCAAAGGTGACCAAAAGTACTCACTCTATATTACAGTGTGCCACAGTTGGTTCAGAAGCACTTGAAATGCTGTTGGAGTTGGATGAGTTTAAGCCTGGCAGCAACAAACCGCCACATTCTGTTTATTCTTTAAGCACACGATTTATATCATAAAATCAGCAATTTTGGAGTCTGTTATGAGTCTCTAGACAGGTGGGGTTGGGAACAACTTGTGATAGTAATTCCTGCAGATTTGCTGTTGGACACATTAGAAATTCTCCACATTGCAGCTGTTATCCAGAGTTGTTTTATCAAGCCTTGTGAGTCATTTGCGAAGGCACACAAGTCTCAAGTACTAATTAACATGCCTCATCCCAACCCCTGTATTTACTTACTAAACCTAGATATCCCCCACTGATATGGATTGTAAACAAACATCCATATTTTTGGCAGAGTCTGTGTAGTAATTTCAAGCTTGACATATTTGAAATTAGTTCTGCTGCCACAGATCAGTGTCTGCATTACACAGTGTCATTTCCTCTCCACTTTTATTTATGCGGTTGTCATTTATTTGCTGTAAACAAGATTGCTTTTATCCACTAAAGGAACCCAAGGAGTGACCTCTAATGTCTATAATGTAATTCCCTTTTTAACATGTTGTGAAGTGTTATTTGTTAGTTTAGGCATTTTGAGTACAGAAACAAAACTGAAAATGCTAATTGGTGTCCAATTAGTTTTAATCAATGCAAGTATAATTATGGTAGACTATCAGCAGCGAGAACAGTGATCATTACACAGACAATTTTGCCCTTTTTCTGTGTCATCAAAATCAATAAACAAGGCTTCTATCTATCTATCTATCTATCTATCTATCTATCTATCTATCTATCTATCTATCTATCTATCTATCTATCTATCTATCTATCTATCTATCTATCTATCTATCTATCTATCTATCTATCTATCTATCTATCTATCTATCTATCTATCTATCTATCTATCTATCTATCTATCTATCTATCTATCTATCTATCTATCTATCTAGGCATCCTGATTGCTACTGAAGACCAAATACATTCAAATGTAGGAATTGATTTGACATTTAAAGGCATTGTAACTGAAAAAATACACATCAAGTTCCTTAGAGAAGAAAATGGTTACATTAGGCTTTCTAAATTCTAAAGGCAAACATTGTCACAGCAGTCATGATGCAATTGCACTGCAACGGCGTTACATGTGCAATTATATGTAACCAAGAGCAATTAGAAGTAGAGAGTTATAATAATCTGCCTGTATGTTTAGCTTGTTAAAGGTTTGTCCTGTGATATTAGATTAGTTTTCATATGCAGGGTTGGTTTGGATGTGTGTGCGCATGACGCGCTGTTTTTGCGCTCCCTCTGTCACCTCACTATGTGCTTTTTTGGATGGACAGACAGAAGGGTGAGGAGGTGCAGAGTTGCACAGATGGAATGCCAGGCTTGAGTTGCAGTCCTGAAATTGGAGGGTGTGATGGGTGGAGACGGGGGTTGGAGGGGGGTCGGTGGTTTGTGACAGACTCATGGCTGGTGGCTGTGGACACAGTGCTTGTACACTTTTGGCAGTGTGATCTGGATGGTCTCAAAGGCAGAAAAAAAAAAAAAAAAACACAAATGAAAACAATAAACAATAAACCGGTCTAGGCAGAGCTGTAGCAGAAAGAGCAAATACAGAACAATTCCCAGGAAAGAGGCATAAAGTGGAATAGTACCCTTTATAGCTAGAAGGGATTTTTCTTCTTGCAATTGTATTGACTAATATAACATTCAAAGTATTATTTGTGTCTCACAGAAGAAAGAAAATCATAAGAGATTGGAATTACATGATAGTTTATAAGTATACTTTTTTGTTAATTCATGTTTGTTCATAAGTCATACCTACCATATTAACTAGTTGTATCAAGAACAACCACAATAAACTAACAATGTTTTGGCAACATTTTTTTCTCTAGGTTAATGTTAATGATAATTTGTAAGTATACTTCATAAATCATGTTTGTTCATAATACATAAAACTATTGTTAATTTATACATCTTGTAAATTAAAGTTAAGTTGTGTAAGTGAATTTATACAACTATAATGTATATTTAGGAATTACTATTAAAGGGGCTAAATCCAGAATTCAGAAACCCTTTTTATTAGTGAATGCGATTCTGAATGTGATTGAAAGTTCTTTTTTGTTCTTTGCTTTAGAATTAAACAGAAGTTGGAAATACCTTTGCAGCAATATACTGTTATGACACCATCCACGCTGCTGAGAATGATGTTTAGATGAATATGTAAATATTTGCTGCGCACTTTTAAGTTTCGTTACAAGCTGTTCACACATTGGAAAGTAATTAATACATACAAATTCTTACATATAGCCCCTTTAACCTAGATTAATAAATGCTGTATTAGTATTGTTCATTGTTAGTGAGGATATCTAATGCATAAGTTAACAAATTGGACCTCATTGTAAAGTGTTTACAAAAGTGTGGAAGATGGGAAAGCATTGGTTTTGAGTGAGAAAAATGGAGAAACAGGAAAAATCCCAAAGTGACAAAGTGCGAAGCTACAGGCAGAAGGTTGGAAAAGGCTAAGCGACAAATCTGTCCATAGCATTTTGTCCCACTAGTGGCGTTACATCAGCCTTAAGCCTCAGCCAAGTGCCACAGATGCCCCACTCCCAGCATGCAGTTCATCACGGCGGCACACAGCATGTGTGGGATTCAGGCAGTAGAGCCTAACGTAATAATCAACAAATGCCTCAGCCAATCAGACATGCTTGGTCATTCTACAGCATTATTTAAAGGGTTAGTTCACCCAAAAATGAAAATAATGTAATTTATTATTCATCCTCATTTCATTCTATACCTGTAAGACCTTCGTTCATCTTCAGAACACAAATTAAGATATTTTGATGAAATCCGATGGTTCAATGAGGCCTGCATTCACAGCAATGGTACTTCATCTCTCAAGATCCATAAAGGTACTAAAAACATATTTAAAACAGTTCATGTGAGTACAGTGGTTCAACTTTAATATTATAAAGCGACGAGAATATATTTTGTGCGCCAAAAATACAAAATAAAGATTTTTTAACAATATCTATTTCAGAACACTGCTTCGGAGCTTTACAAATCAAATCAGTAGTTCGGATCACCAAAGTCAGGTGATTTCAGCAGTTTGGCAGTTTTATACGTGATCCGAATCACTGATTCAATTCGTAAAGCTCTGAAAATAGATATTGTTAAGTCGTTATTTTTTATTTTTTTTTGGTGCACAAAAAATATTCTCGTTGCTTTAAAATATTAAAGTTGAACCACTGTACTCACATGAACTGTTTTAAATATGTTTTTAGTACCTTTATGGATCTTGAGAGAGGAAGTACCATTGCTGTGAATGCAAGCCTCACTGAGCCATCGGATTTCATCAAAATATCTTAATTTGTGTTCTGAAGATGAACGAAGGTCTTACAGGTGTAGAACGACATGAGGTTGAGTAATAAATGACATTATTTTCATTTTTGGGTGAACTAACCCTTTAAGAACTGTTTATTTGACCACTACAAAATGATTGTTAATTTAGGCATACTCTATGTAGTGTCCAGAGTGTTTACATAAAAAAAGTGTTTACATAAAAATGAGAGAGAGGATGACATACCAAACATACTTCAGCTTTCCACAAACTACAATATTACACTTGCTAAGACTGCTGCTGTTCCGCTCTTGACAAACAACTGATGGCAGATATGAGAGTCTTATTGATTCGGCCTCGGTTTATTTACTCTGATATGAGAGTTTTATTGATTAACCTCTAAAATGAAGCCACTCGAAAGGCTAGACTTTTCCTCAGCGGATTGCCCTTCAGTATTTCACATACGTTTACATACTGACACCATTACAGATGATTGGAAATTTCTTTTGATGGCCTGATTGCAATTTTAATAAGAAAGAACAAGTTTGCTTTTTGAGTCATAAACCTGTTTGCTTCTTCAGGGCAGGATCTCCGCAGACACGTGAGAGGTCGCCCAAGTCTCTCACGAAGCGTTTTCGATTGACAGAGATCGCGTTATTGCCTTTCCATGCAGTCAGTCAGGGGGACCAGGGGTTGGAGGTCAAGAGGAGAAGACTAGGCTCCTCAGAAGGTCTTAAACAATCACATGCTCACTCAAGCATATACGCTTGGGCGGTAAGTGAAAGACAGAAGCCTTGAGGATTGGGTTTCCAAAAGGAAATTGATTTGAAGGTTTTCCAGGTATGGGTGCATTTACTAATCAGCCTTGCAGGTAAACAGCGGGAGAGATTGACAGCCTTTAGCCAGAAAAATATAATCGACGTGGCTTAAAGGCTCAGGCGTCTCAGACATAACAATTTGCAGAGTGCAATGGTGTAAATCACAATTAAATCGGCAGGTGTGGAGGGCCTGTGACTCTTGACGTTAGGGAGCCAGGCTCTCACCACGAATATATTGATGGGATTTTGTGGACGGGGGCTTTGCTGTGGGATAGCAGTCGTCTGTTTCCCCTGGCAACCGTTTGACTTACACAAGAGAAGCTACCAAACTTTGGCATTCGAAAAAAAAAGTGGCTGATCACATGTCTCTGGGCTAGCATGCAGCATTCAAGGGCTTTCTGGAATCAGAGAGGTGTACGCCGTGGTTTAATCTCCCATCAGAGGTCGCGATTGACTGCGGCTTCTCAATGACTACAAAGGCTGAAGAGTGGAAATGGAAATGGATTTGCACCATAAATGGAGCATCAACTGAAACTGATTAAGGATTGCAGCATTGTGTATTCAGATGTTTTAAGATGCACCTGGCCGGCTGTTGGTCCAGATGTCCGTGGCAAACCTGTGAAAATCCTTGCCATTGTTTTATCCAACACCTGCACGGATGAGTTGCTGAGAGACAGAGTCCTCATAACGATCTTGGCAGAACAATTACACAATAAAACCTGTTTCCTGTTTCTCTGCTGAACAAGATTCATTAGGAAAAAAGTTTTTGTTTAATATCAAATGAACAAAAGCCGATGAAGTCAGGCAAATTATATTTATTTTTTCTTCAATCATCTCACAGACAGATTTAAAATTCCATTACCCTCGCATTGTCTCCCTGGGTAAGAGATGCAGTAGTTTTGATTGAAAGTTGACCATGGGTTGTGGTCTACTAATAGGCTTTGAAGTGCTGCTATGGGTAATTGTGTTCCCTATAAATAAATGACAGCTAAGTATGCATAATTGAATCCACCAACACTTTCAACCCTCTGAATATTTTATTATGGGATCTGAACAAAGTGTGGGGGAGAAGGGGGGTGAGGGCACCACATTCAGATTTTGACTGACACCTTTCCTATTCATCTATTATACCGCCTCTTCTGGTTATAGTAAGGTACCCATCTCGCACCAGAATACCAAGTCAGATCTTCTGTCAATTGCTATAATCTTCATTGGTAATCAGGGATGATAAGGCTGATATGAAGACCTACTGGGGGCTCATTAAATTAAGATAAAAACAAGTTAAATCTTCATATCAAATGTGAGGGGCCTGTCATCTCTGACGCCTGACAGTTGCGTTTTTTATCTGCATATTAAACGCTGGTGCAATCAGTTCAGGCGACCCTGTGCAAGGGAATTAGAGACAAGGTTTTTACTTAACCACACTTCGTTAGATATTTCATTTGAAGGGGACACCATTTAAACAATTTTACGGAGCTTGAATGAGATATTCATTCATTCATTCATTCATTCATTCATTCATTTATTTATTTATTTATTTATATAATTGTATTCTCAGGAGTCAGGCCTGCAAGTGCAAACAGTATTCACATAAATAAAGAATAACACTGTAATTTAATTAATTTTTAATTTATTTAAATAGCAAATTTTAATCAAAGCGAACTAATTACAAGATGTGCTAATTAATTATTCAAACTAATCACAGCTACATATCAGTATTTAATATATAATGTAGATCATTTAAAGGGTTAGTTCACCCAAAAATTTGAATTCTGTCATTAAGTACTCACCCTCATGTCATTCCACACCCGTAAGACCTTTATTAATCTTCAGAACACAAATTAAGATATTTTTATGAAATCCAAGAGGTATAGGATTCGTCCATACACAGCAATTTAACCACCACTTTCAAGGACCAGAAAGGTACTAAAGACATGACTGCAGTGGTTCAACCTTAATGTCCCTGTAAAGACAATTCTGAGAATTGTTTCTAAACACATTATAAATGTTACAAATGTATTGCTGAAACACATTACAAAGACTGTGAACTCTGTATACTGCTTATTTTTTGGGAACACGGGGACACCGTGATGCAACCGCAAAGGGAACTTTCACTTTCACGATCAAAGGGATCAAAGGCTTTCAATAAGATTTGAGGGACAAGTTTACAGTTTATGTCAAGTTTAGATTTACAACTATGGTTAGGTGGGTTAAGGCTAGGTATCATTTCCCTCTGACTTTAGAATTTAGGTAGAATAATTATCAACATATTTTGTTGATCCTGAAACAACATTCTGGATTGAAAATTTAATCTCAACCCTATGCCTAGAAACATGTCCTGACCATCATTTAAGACATTTCAATATTGTGGTAAATCATTGAATAGACAAAAAGTGGCTTTAGAAGTCAATATATTATATGTTGTATTTCCATATTATTGAACATACAGTAAGCCTTCACTGACCTACATTGTACATCAAATTGCATTGGTCTATGCAGTTTTGGCCACTTTCTCATGTCCCACCATTTTTATAAGTTAAAAAAAAAAACAATTTACACCTAGTTCAAATATCATAGTGGCAGTTTGTGTAAATAGTATATTTTCTATTTACACTTTTTAAACAGTAACAGTATTTAAACAGTATCTACTATATTTTACAGTCAGTGCAAATAGCATACCTTCTCTTATGCATTTGTTTAATATATATAATTAATAAATAAAGGCAATTCAGACATTTGTTTCTAAACACATTGTAATGGTGCATTCACACCAGACGTGAACAAAGAGTTAAGCGCAAATGATTTACATGTTAAGTCAATGCAAAGACGCAATAGACATCCTGCGGCGTGATTCACTCGAATTGTGCAGGTTGAAAAATCTGAACTTTGGCGAATATTCGTGCCGCATTAACCAATCAGGAGCTTGCTCTAGTAGTGACGTGATTACGATGTAGCGAGCGGAGGCAGAAATCCAGAACAACAATGGAGGACAAAATCATTGTCGCTGTATGTGGATACCCGGAGCTGTACGATACATCTTCGTACTTTTATAGAAACAGGAATGAAAAGGATCTTTCTTGGAAGAAAGAGAGTGAGGAGGTCGGACAATCTGGTAAATTGTAAAAAAACGCTCTTTACTCAATTTGAGCTATATATATATATATACATATTGAGACTACAAGCTAGCTAAAGTAGTACTGAATTGTGGAGTTAAACAGTTAACCGTTAAAACAGTTTGTAACACAGTTCATAAGTATGGGAAGAAGGAGGCGGGAACCAATGAACATTCAACAAAGCTTTAATTCAAAATAAACAGATACAAAACGAAAGTAATGCCGGCAGACCCTCGCGGACGTCTGCCGGCCACACAAACATAATAAAACATAAAATAATATCCAGGCCTGGTCCTCTCTCGTCCTTCACTGTCGTCGCTCCTCCTTTTATGCTCCCGGAGCTCCTCCGTAAGAGACTCAAGGCCTCGCGCCGTTACCTCATGGCTCTCGCCCGCCCTGCTCATCACATACCCCCATCGCCCCTCGCAGGCCGGGGGGTACTCCAGGCCGGGGGGTCTCGGCAGCTGCAGCACCTGGGGGTAAGGACAGACGAGACGAGAAAAAGGAGACGGAAGCAAGGGGAGCGACAGGACGAGAGAGGGGAGAGAGGAAAAAAGTGCCATGTGGTGCCATGCGATGGCACTGGACGCTCGGTGGACGGCCCGATCCTCGACCGCCTCCTGGCGGCTGGCGATGGCTCCTCCGGTTGAGGGCAGCTGGCAGCGAGTCCGCCGTCCCCTGCTCCTCCCCTTCATGGCGGACGGTAGCAGGCTCTGGCCTACGGCGGACGATGGCACCCCACTGCTCCCTCCAGGACGACAGCCACCCCACCTCAACCCAGGAGCACGGCATCCGGGTCTCCGTCCCACCTTTCACCAGGCTCCAGTACCACCACCTCGGGCAGCCTCTCGCGGTCTTCACACTCCCGCGCTGCCCGAACTCCGCAGCACTGCGATCCCCCTCACCAGCGAGGACTCTCCGACTGCATGTCCCTCCTTCCTCCCGGGTTTCGGCACCAATGTAACACATATGCTCCCGGAGCTCCTCCATGAGAGACTCAAGGAACGCCTCGCAGGTGATGTTCGTTATCACGGGCCTCGCACCGTTCCCTCATGGCTCTCGTCACACAGTTTTTCACCATTTTTGTGTTTAGGATTTTTTGGGCGGGCCTGAAATCATGGCTCAATGATGCACTGAAGCCACTGAGTATGGCCTCTCCCCTAACACTGTAATAACTAGAATGCATTATGCCAAGTTCACAGTGCACGATTTTAGGCCCAATTTTCACTCGCTGACAGATTTTGTGAAATCACCGACAAATGCCTGAAATCAAAGGCAAATCGGTGCTGTCACCGATGCAATGTGCACACAGCAGCGACTGAATACTACCCCAGATAGTCGTGCAGTGTGAAAAGAACAGTGATCTGACGACTTTGAAAAACGTGCAGTGTGAACTCGTCATCAGCATTAGTGGTTCGCCCGCTCAATCGCAAGTTTGTCATTACTGTTAGTTACTACAGCCTACAGTTTGCTAGCTAGCTATGCCTTTGTCACATAAATGCATATTAACTTGCGATAATTTACAAAACAGCTCAGTCTCCTTATTCCAATTTTCTAAAAACAATGATATCAAGAAGATGTGGATTAATTTTGTGAAGAGCCACCTTGATGGTGAGCTGAGGATCACTACCAACACCTGCCTCTGCAGTGAACATTTTACACCGGATAGTTTTATAAACTTTCATCTGAGATAACTGGGATTCACTGATAATCTGCTGTTACTGGTGAATGGGCCCAAACCAATTATATCTTGCCCCGGCCTTCATCCTCCTGTCCTGCCAACATCTGGTGCCATTGTCGGCAGTACGTGGCTACCAATGAGTGCAAGTTGCCTTGTGTGTGTTTTCAGTGCAGACATCCCCCCAGCGTTTGAGGGGTCGATATCTGTTTTTTTATCATTCAAGTTTTTTTTATCATTCAAATTTGGCTGGGTGGTTAATAACACATTTCTCGGTTGTTGTGACAAACTCAGAACACATATTTTAATATTGCTTTACACAGACTTTAACTAAATAAACACATTAAATTGACATCATCATCAGGATGGAATTTTTTGAACATTTTGCCATATTTTGTCATTGCTTTTTTTTTTTTCATTGCTTGTTTTCATTATGTAATTTCTCACCATGATGACCTCAGTGCTGTACTACAGTGACCTCCTGCCACGAATCAAAATTATAGTAATTAATGAAAAAGTGTATTATTTATTTATTTATAGACTGATACAGTCCACTGATACAGGAGATATATATTTTTAGACATTTAAAATCTCCAATTTCTCACTTTGACACTTCTCCATTTGGCAAAGGGTCCCTCTCCTCCTTTTTATTCACCTAACAAAACAGTGTTAAGATGGCTGTTATTTCTGTATGCGAGCAGCACGCTGCTTTGATTTATCCATCTCTAGTCTCATGGATAAAGAGCTGAGGTCTGACACCTCCCCTCTGTCTGCTCTCCTCAGTAATGAGCCGGCACTCTTTGTTCAGAAAGAGCACGAGAGAGAGTGGGAGAGGGGTCAAAAAAGTGGAGGAGAGATCAGACCTGAATACAGAGAGAGAAAGGAAGAGACTCTGATGCCATACTGATGCAATGTGTATTTATGAGCAAAAGAGAAAGACATTGATAAAGACAGCACAGCAGAGTGTTTGAAGTTATCTCCCAGTGGTTCAAGTAGGGGAGGCATGATCAGCTATTGAATTAAATAATAAAAACCAGGTTCACAGTTGAGTCATTTTTGCCACAGAAGTATAATATGCCTTTGAGTTACAAGCTAACCACAATTTCTGTCCTTTGAGCTTTATATATAAAGGTATCTGTGAACAATCCATTGCTCTTTGTCAGAGGAAGTGATGAAAGTGTTAGTTTGGGAAGACAGCTATTATTTACTTTATCTGTCTTCTTGGTGTAATCTGTGCTTAGATTGCTGTTTGTATTGGCTTATTGCTATAAGTTAAGGTAAATGTGCTACTTTTGAATCAACATTTTAGCTCTGACTTGGTGTTTTTTAAACTTTATTTCTTTTCAGAGTTTTTTTTTTTTTTTTCTACTATTAATTGCAAATAGCCCATCTTGTTACAATAACTGTCATTCCTCAGACAAATTACATTAGTCCTAGTACAATTAGCATGTTTAGCATTGGCTATTAGTGTATACATTGTTCAGGTGAACAACATTACTTTACCTAATTTTTTACAATTTTGTTGTCTTTCAGAGCATGGAAACAAACCTTTTTTAAATCAGCAAGTTCCTCTGACTTTTTCCACATTCAAAATTTACAATTTTAAGGACAATCTGACACTTTTCAACAAGAGAAATAACACTATGGAAATGTTCTCTGTGATTTTCCAGCTGAGTGACTTCAATGACGATTAAGAGCTGATGTTTTTTGGAAGGGGGTGATCATGTTCTGTGCAAGCTGTTGACAGGTGATGTATTTTGAGGAAGATTATGTCCTCTGGCACATGGATAATCTTGTATTAGAGGTGATTAAACTCACAGGGGTCCTCTTTCTCCTCCTCGCAGGTGCCCCTGTCATGCCTGATGGGTTTCTGTACAAAATGCGCAAGCCAGCAGGTCTCGGCTGTCGGTCCATTTCGCCGGCACAAAACCAGGCAGGGAGGTGGTCCTTTCTCTAGGCATATGAGCGTAAATGACATTACCAGAATGTGATGATAGCCCACAGTCACTAATATATTTGGGAGTCTGTTTCTGGTTTCGGGTTAAATATGTTGTCTTATTTACATTTTCTCACTTCACACTCGGGTTCTTCGATTTATTTTCAGTGCCTTGATCAGTCATTCACAGATTTGAAAGCAGCGGTTGATTTTGTGACATACTGTGAGGCCTGTAGAAAAGTGGCAAATGATCTTGTAGACAAGCAGCAAATATTTTATCTAAAAGAAAAACAAGGATGTGACTCTCGACTCTCTAAATTTCTTAACTTATCAGGAGAAAAAAACATGGCAGGATTCTCAAGGACTTTTCAGGTCACCATTTAGAGTTAATGTAAACGGAAAACATTTTTAGCCCTCGATGAGACCAGAAGCATATGACCTCGTGGAAATTAAGTCCGAGCTGTCAGAAATATTCCTAGGAAATGACCTGTGATTTCAGATGTCCACTTGACCTTTGCCTTTTAGCTGTTCAAGCACCATGTGTGCAGCTGGCGTGTTTGACTCTTTTATTTATTTTCAGACTTCGTTTCGCATGCATGCTGTTACCTGATTGCTATTGTCTAAAAGGTGCTCACTGAATTCCATATTATCTGATTGCTTAACCACTCTTCCCATAATACACTTGTACGCATTCACAGGAACTTTCCAGGAGTGTAACCTTTCGGAGTTGTGAAAGGCACCTCTGCAGCCTGTGACAAAATAAATAATCAAATAGATAAAATATTTAAATCAGGACAGATGGAATTTGTTTCTCTTCTTTTTTTTCCTTGCTTGTTTTTCCTCCTTTCTTCCTCATAGCTCCCCCTTTTTGATCTATTTGTTATGCATGTGGGAGGTTGAGTCTGTTGGCATGAAGACAAAAGTACCAGAAGTTTCCATTTTAATATGCCACAAATAAAGGGCATCACAAGTGCCCACATGGGCACTCAGTATGAATAGAACAAGAAATTTTTAGCATGTTATTGTAGTAGAGAGATGCTTAATCTCCTGTTTATATGAAGAGACCTTTACAGCTGACAAACCAGTGTCAATCATAAAAAGGCAGGTGTTATATGTTTTTGTATATGTGGTGAGTTTTTGTCTGTAATTGTACATATATCCTGGGGATGTTTTTTTAATCGGTTTGCTACAACTTTCAGCTCTGAGAAATCTATCTGAAAAAATCCTTTCTTCTTTTTATGTACTAAATAAACAGTACTATTGAATTATGGCTTTGACAGAAAACAAGATGATGAAGCTCTGAACATTTTGCTAACGTCTTAATGCAGTGTAATTTCATACAAAGTGTTACTCATTCCAATCTTCTGTGTATTGTGTAGGTGGTGTAACTTAGTGGTAAAATGTGAGTTTTTCTTTTAGTCCATGTCTGTTAGCTTTGATGTCATTTATATGTCAGTTAACTCCTTAAAAGTGATGAATGACCTTTTTAAATGAACAGTTTTCAGCTGTCTTTCTGCTCCTGGGAAACAGAGCAAACATACTGATAACTCATGTTGCACTAATGGAGTGTTCATTTTTAAATGTTTTTTTTAGTCATCAATTTACAGAGCCCCAAAAGGGAAATGGTGATGGAAAGAATATAAGATAAGATGAAAATATATATTTCAGCTTTTCTAACCACTCCTGTTCGAAACGCCCGCTCTAAGCTGGACTCAAACCCAGGTCTGCCGGCATGGAAGTCGGGTGTTCTAACAAGGAGGCTAAAGAGCACCTCTTGAGATCAGAGGAGTGAGGTGTACAAGCACAGCTCTTACCGGTCTATGTCTGTTACACTTTTGCGTTCTCTTGCAAAACTTTTGCTTTCCTACGAGAAACTTTGCATTAGTTCGCAAAACCTTTGGATTCCCTCGCAGAACTTTTGCGTTCCCCTGAGAAACTTTGCATCATTTTATGCAGTTGTAAGTTGTTATATTATGGTTATATTGTGTATATTTGATTAATCGCATATGTATTGGATGTATTTAACCTTGTAGCAAATTGCTTAACTTTACTTTGTTCATTCACTGTTCAGTTTACGCACCTCAAGAGGGTTACTATTTACTATTATTAAATTCACATTCTTTCTCGATCTTTATTCTTTCTAGATCTTTATTCTTTAACTATTACATTGTTAATATCTTGCAGTATTATTTTTTCTTGCCATATTTGCTTCTACTGTAATAAATAGGTTGCATATTTTTCAGCTCATCTTCGTTATCATGTTTATTCACAGAGAAGAGCCACTTGATACCCTGCTGTCTTTATGTCAGAATATGTCAGAATGGAAAAGAAAACTATGCTTATGAAGACATTTCATAAAGAGGTAAGGCAATAACCAAAGGTTTCAAACTGGCTTGGTGTATTCCTTTAGCTATCATCATTGTGTCCTTGAGCAAAAGGCTTTTCTTCAGATTGCTCCAGGGGGCTGTTTCTGTTACTTAATATGACAATGTCATGGAAGGTAATCCCACCAGATACCAAATAAAGAATACAGAGGCTGTATTCATTGTGTCCAGTATATTCTTCAGGATAAACATCTCACATATAAAGCAAAGGACTGTTGGTCAAGGGCAAAACTACTTTTTCCAATCAAGAACCAAGTGCACTTTATTGTAATCTCTCTTTTCGTTTTAAAGGACCACAGTACGTTCTTTTATTCAAGCTATATTAATAAGGAACATTCTCTTTAAAGAGCTTCAATGCCCTGCATGCATAAGTTATAATTCTCGGGAATAGGATAACAACAGAGAAAAAAGAAGAAGCTGTGGGTCGTGCTCCAGGCTTGCTAACGGAAATACTAATCTCAATCTCCTAGGTCCTCTGTCATGGACACTGAATTATTACTTGTAGTTCTGCAGCCGTGAGTCTAGAATGAAGTCTGGACACAATGCAATATCACCTTGGGATAGAGTAGAGTTGAAGTTCCCTATTTCTGAAAGTAGCAAATCCCACATCACGCATAGCACCAGTCTTTAATATCCATATCTTGAGCATACTCCTCTAGTGAGAAGATCTTTATAGGTTTTAATATGTCTTACCCTTTGAGGCAAAGAAGACTATTTTGGAGAGAAATTGGCAATAAAAAAGATGCATCTGTGTCGGTGTGCTGTGCAGTATGAGATTTGCATGAGGTCGCCTCAGTGAAAAAGGTTTGACGATGTGATTTTCTCGAATGAAATGAAAGACTTGTATTCAAATCAGTCTGTCTTCTCACCTTCAGGCAAGGGCTTGTCCCAGTTTGCTTGTGCCTTGATTCCAGGCAGATCATCTGGAAATTGAGGCTATTTAATTATTAGCTTATTGAAACCTGAGTCCGACGCCAGCGCAAATGGAAATTCTCCACTTCTTTCTGCATGACAGACCTCTGTTCGGGCTAATAATATATGCTCACATAAATATGCATGATCACATTCTGATTGGACAATTAGCCTCTTTCAATCAGGGGAAATGCCAAGTAATGATTTTGATATGTGCAAGTGATTCTGAAACCAGAGCCAGAGCGTCCACTGAGATTGCTCTCTCTCCTCGTGCAAAGAGTCAAGCTGTGCAGTCCATTACAAACACTGTTAAACTCAACAAAAGGAAATATATTCATGAGAAACCAAATAATGAAGCAAAATATCAAAAAAAAAAAAAAAAAAAAAGATTTGCAGGCGCAATCATGTTCCCAGGATAATGACGGGCAATACACCTCATTATGACATCTTAGATATCTGTGATTTCTGCTCCCTCTGCCTAAACTCTGCTCCCTCTCATTTCCGTTCCTGTCTTTTAATCCTATCTCTCCATTTTCTGCAAATGGGCCGAACTAATAGACTTTTGGGGCCATAACTCTGTCTCACTCTTCAGTGCCACTGATGATAATCTTGTTCTACACGGAATTTATTGCACATCTGGTTGCGAAAACACCCAATTAGAGCCCTTCTCTTCTGCATGCAGTCAAATGAGAGAGCGCACTGAACCAAAACACAACATATGGCGTGTATGTATGTGTGTGTGTGTTTCTATCTGTTTATCAATGGTACACACAGACACCAGCTGTCTTTCAAGCTTAAACTTGATCAAGCAGACGTAGTTTCTTCTCAATGCTCAACAGAGCTCTCTCTCTCTCTCTCTCTATATATATATATATATATATATATACACACACACACACACACACACACGTTTACTTAGCTATCTAAATGGGGACATTCCATATACGTAATACGTTTTTATACTGTACAAACTGTATTCTATCCCCCTAACCCTACCCCTAAACCTACACATCACAGAAAACATTCTTAAAAAACATTTTTAAAAAACCTTTAATTTATTTTTAAACAACTGTTACAAATGAGGACATCTCTAAAGGGAGTTTTTTGGAGATTTTGTCAGGTTTTGGTCACTTCTGGGTACAAATATATCCCCAAAATATAGTTAAGTAGGTACACTCAAATAGATATACACACTCAGCTTAATTGGAAAAATAGAATTAAACATCTTGACCTGTAAAGATTTCATTGAATTAATTACCCTGTTTCTGATTAATTATTAATTCTGTTAACTAATTAATTTAAATATAATACAATTTAGTAAATCATTTTTAAAATTATATATGAAAGCTGCAGTCTGTAAGTTTTGCCTCTTTGTTGCCATCTCTGTTTGAAACCTGCAATTGCAGTTATTTAAGGAATTATCTTTGTTGTGCATTGGCACGGCTCGTCAGCGTGGATGAATCTAATGTTTGCTGTCAGTCACCACATCGGTGTGGATACTGTACTTCAGAATCACAGATTCTACGTCTTTGAAGTATGACCAAAATGAAAATTTTAACCAGAAAATGTCATCTGATCAAATAAGTAACATGTCTGCCACTTTTGTTCTGACCAACTGAGAAAAAAAGCATTACAATAAATCGCGCTGTCAGTGGTGATTAAATCTAACGATCGCTTAGCTCGGATCACGTCAAACCTTACTGATTATTATTAATTAAATATACAATTAACAATTATTGTTAATATTAACAATATCAGCATTGTGTGACTATGTGTATTTATTATGTATTAGCGTTACCTGTAGATTTCAATTTCTGTAGCCACTCCGCAGTCCGAAGTCTTTGACTACGGGTGAACTGGGTGAATTGTCACTGATGACTGTCATTTGGACATTTCTGGATTACAACCCACCATCAAAATGATAAGTTTAATTATTGCAGCTGCTGTTAGAAAAGGCTATAAATGATCCGCTACCAGCAGTATCCTCACATGACATATAGCCTACTAGCTGTGACTCCTTCTTTATGTAAACAGACATGACATAATGATGCAAAGACGAATGGCGGCATGCTCGAATTTCCAACGGAAACCTATCAGTACCACACCATTAGAAAACATTATTACAAGCTTACCTTTGTGAATCAGCCTAAGGTAAGGAGATAGTTTTGAACACCGGCTAGTTATACTTGCTCAAACATTTGTTTGGGATACTTTTTAACCCAAAAGTTATGGACTGCAAGTCATTCATAGTTGTGTTATTTTAGCCTAATTTATATTTCTACTCTAATAATTTATTTCTAATAATAATTTTCTACTCCTACCCTTAGATATTAGATCAAACTTTAGATTAAAGTCTGAGCTCTTAATATTTGGTAATAGCAAACCAGACATCATGTACAGTTGCAAGAAAAAAAAAAAAAAAAAAGTATGTGAACATAATTTTCACAAAATTAAGGAGATAATACAAAAAAAACATGTTATTTTTTTTTTATTTATTTAGTACTAAGATATTTTACATAAAAGATGTTTACATATAAATCCACAAGACAAAAAAAAAATAGCTGAATTTATTCAAATAACCCCATTCATAAGTATGTGAATGTTATGCGTGCAGCTGAAGAGATGAGGCGAATATGGAAATCCACAGTAATATAGGCTTTACTTAGAACAAGGAGCAGAACAACAACGTTACACACAGTAGACAAACAATATAAGACAAGGAGTGCAGGGAGTGAGTCCAACGTTTCTTTAGACATAAGTGTCATTTTTTTGTCATTAGTATTAATAAGTTACAGTTCATTTTCTGAGAACTATCAGATTGGACTTTGTTCAGAGGGAGATGAGAGATCACGCATCATGTTAGTTTTCTTTATTTCACAAAAAGCACAACATTGTGTTTTTACTCTGAGTGTACACAAATAAAAGACATTCTATAGTTTCAATTGATATATTACTTATGTCTCTATGACAAGAAATGACGGAGTATTTTAAGTCTGTTTTGCTGCAATGTGAAAAAAATCCTGCAAAACGCGCCGGCGCGTTTTCAGACCTCAGGGAATTAAAGGGAGTGTTGACGAGGACAAACAGGTGCTGGGAATCCAGGGAGAAGGAGGGAAGACTGAAGAGGGAAGTGCAGGCAGGTGTGGAGAACAGGAGGATGCTGGGAACTGGAGTCTGGGGAGGCATGAATGTAACATTACCTCCCCCTCCGTGGAAGGCACGTCCACGCGCCTCAGATGAATACCACAGGGAGGGGGGTGGGCGCCCTGGAGACCTACAGGTAGGTGCGGGGGGGGGGGTGCAGACGGGTGCGAAGATCTCCAGCGTGAGTCTATGATCTTGGGCCATCATGACAGGAGCTGTGGGCGGCCATGGCTCGAAAGGCTTGTGGAGAGGAGTGGGCTCGCCAGTAGAAGTGGCGAGATCTGCTGGAGCGGGCTCGGCGGCGGCAGGAGCGGCGGCAGCTGGAGCAGGCTCGGAGAATTCTGGAGCTGACATCTTGGCAGCTGGAGCATGCTCTGCGAAGACTGGAGCGGGCTTTGCGAGGGCTGGAACAGGCTTGACGAAGCAGGGAGCGGGCTCGGCGAAGCATGGAGCGGGTATGTGGAAGGCTGGAGCAAGGTCGAGGGGACTGGGAGCTGGTTCAGCCCAAAAGTCTATATACCAGTCCTCCTTATCCAGAGAGGACTCAAGAGACTGGGGCTGAAAGAAGGCAGAAAACTCAGAAGTCTTGGGTTGTTTGGTGGCCCTTTTCTTCTTTCTTTGCTGTTTCAGCCCAGCGGGGGATATTTCATTGCTCATCCGGGGTTTTGGGTCCGGCAGGATACCAGGGGAATGCTCACTGGAGGGGTAGGCGGAGGAAAATGGAGATCTGTTATTCTGTTATGTGTGCAGCTGAAGAGATGAGGCAAATACGGAAATCCACAATAATATAGGCTTTACTTTAGGCTTTAACAAGTAGCAGAACAACAGCGTTACACACAGTAGACAAACAATATAACAGACAAGGAGTGCAGGGAGTGAGTCCAACTTAAAGGGAGTGTTGACGAGGACAAACTGGTGCTGGGAATCCGGAAAGATGGTGGGAAGAGTGATGAGGGAAGTGCAGGTAGGTGTGGCGAACAGGAGGATGCTGGGAACTGGAGTCCGGGAAGGCGTGAATGTAACTGATTCTATACTGTGTGTGGTTACCTGGATGATCTACGACTGTTTGTTTGTTTTGTGATGGTTCTTCATGAGTCTCTTGCTTGTTCTGAACAGTTCAACTGAGCTCTGTTCTTCAGAAAAATCCCCCAGGTCCTGCAGATTCTTCAGTTTTCCACCATCTTTTGCATATTTGAACCCCTTACAGCAGTGACTGAATGATTTTGAGATCTGTCTTTTCACACTGAGGACAACTGAGGGACTCAAACACAACTATTAAAAAAGGTTCAAACATTCACTGATGCTCCAGAAGGAAACATGATGCAATAAGAGTCGGGGGGTGAAAACTTTTGAACAGGATGATGATGTCCAAATTTTTCTTATTTTGTTTAAATATACATTTTTTTTCATTTACTACTGCCCTTCGGAAGCAACAGAAGATACTTCCTTGTTTCCCGGAAGACAAAGTAAATAAAATTCACCTTGATCTTCAAATTACAAATGTTTTCACTCCCCGTCTATTAATGCATCATGTTTCCTTCTAGAGCATCAGTGAATGTTTGAACCTTTTTTAATAGTTGTGTTTGAGTCCCTCAATTGTCCTCAGTGTGAAAAGACGGATCTCAAAATCATTCAGTCACTGCTGTAAAGGGTTCAAATAATCAAAAGATGGTGGAAAACTGAAGAATCTGCAGGACATGGCGAATTTTTCTGAAGAACAGAGCTCAGTTGAACTGTTCAGAACAAGCAAGAGACTCATGAAGAACAATCACAAAACAAACAAACAGTCGTAGATCATCCAGGTAACCACACACAGTATTGAGAATCAATGGTTCACATACTTATTAATGGTGTTATTTTAATAAATTCAGCTATTTTTTTGTCTTGTGGATTATATGTAAATGTCTTTTATGTAAAATATCTTACTCAGGAGAGTGCTAAATAAAAAAAATAACATGCTTTTTGTATTATCTCCTTTATTTTGTTAAAATTCACATTTTCACAGATTCTGCAAGTGGTTCACATACTTTTTCTTGCAACTGTATATTATACAAGCTTATATAGTATGCTTAATGAAATGTATTTCACATGCACATGTGAATAGGCGGTTACAGTCTGTCTTTGCATTCATTTCCACTACCCACCGGATTGTGCAATCCTGGACTGAGACAATGGCTCATTATCATTCACAGTAGAGAGAGCCATTTCATCTCCAAATCTAAATGGTGATCAACCTGTCAATTACCACACACCTCTCAGACTGTGTGCATATGTTTAGAAAAGACAAACCGGAACATTTAAAACAGATGGAGTGGAAACATATGGAGGGAGAGCTACCATTAGTCATTATATGAACATAAGAATGAGCTGTACGTACTTCCATTTTTTTTTTTTTTTTTTTTTTTTTACTTAAATACATTCAAGGTGTGCAGCTGTTTCTGTCATATGGCCATTCCAAATTTAATCTGATCTGCTCAGCTATAGTGTTGCGCACTTCTAACATGAGCGATTTGCAAGGATGAGATCAGATTTCACAACTGAAAACATAAATTTTATATATATATATATATATATATATATATATATATATATATATATATATATATATATATATATATATAAATATGCAGTAGTACAACAATGTTGATTTGGATGAGACATATGGTGTATGTCTCTTTATTTACAATTTACCAGGAGGACTGTCTTCTATATAAGGAAGAGAAAGAAAGAAAAAAAAACACATTTACAAAGTTAACATGGTCTGTGTTACATGTTTTTTAATTATTATTGACCCCATAACCATGACTGTGATGATGATGTGAAAACGTTTTCTTTATTTTGGCCTCTAAAAAAATTATTTATTTGTAAGAAAACTACTATGTGTGCAAGCTCGATTTATTATTGAACTTGAAATGATGTAGAATCTTAAATCTTAAGTCACAGACTTTCTACATATTTTCTTAGAATTTCTCAAGTTTGCTTGGATTGCATTAAACTCTATCATATTAATACAATATTTGACAGAGTTTTGTATATGTAACAGAAGCACATGTAGTTTTGAGACTCCGCTGTGTTTTTGTGAATGGCAGGCTGTTCCCCAAGAGCATTTCACATTGAAGAAAGGGGAGCTAACAGAGACACCTCTCCATTCCCAAAGTCCCTTGTTCCCCCTGTCCCAGTCCTGTTTAGTGTTCAGACAGAGGCCTGCAGGGTATCATGTCAGGATTACGCATTTCTGATGTTAATCAGGGGCCTGCAGGAGGGATTCTCAATACACGTGTTCATAGGCACACAGAATGGTGTGTGCTTATTAAAATACAATATGCGTGACCATATGCCAACCAAATACAGTATGTACACACAGTTTGTATTTCATCACAACAGTTTATCCCTAAAGACTATAAAACTTAATAAAAGTATGCAATGCAATATGCAATTGCACAATAATTCAGTGATTCTATAATTAAAGTACAGTTCTACAATGATTGGAAGCTACAGTAAGACAATACTGTATTAGACTGATTTTGCACATAAGGTGAGGTTATACAAGTCTGTTAGTATATATTTAACTTTCATTTGCATTTGAGTAGCAGATGTCTCTATTGCAGTTAATTAAAGATGTACTGTTGTATTTTCACTGTAGTGTAAATGTCACTGGCCATAATTGCATTTCATTAGCTCATTTCGATTTACATTTACAGGCAGGCATGACTTATTTCAAAAATGTTTTGGAATGTTTTTGTTTTTCTTTAATGTTCTGAGAATTTCCATTAGCTTTGTATATAGAAAAAAATGTTCACAAAATGTCTAATATTACAGTTATATTGGTTAAATGAAGATCATAAAGGTGGGAACAGCACTCTAATGATGAAATATGTTTGTTGCGCTAAGTAAGTTCACACATTGTCTCCATTTCGATCACACAGTGAAGATTATAACTTCAAATGGTAAAGGAGATTCTAGATTTTGTCTCATATTGAATGGCAATTTTCAGTAACTGCACTGTTAATGAAATGCCCTCACCCCTTAATCACTTATTATTCAGTATGAGAAATCGGACTTATGTTTTATTCCACTGGGATCATTAAATGCAATAAATAATTCAATGAGTCTGCTGAGAAGTCATTTAATTCTCTTTAATTGATTCAAATGGATCTGAAATTAGTTCAGAGACTTATAAGAACATGTTTAGTGTTTCAGAGATACGGAGGTGTAAAGATTATTTACTTTCTTCTGCTAATTACTGGCATTTTATATGAATAGATCTGTGGTTTCAACCAGCTTATTTCAATTAAAATAAGATTTTTTTTTTTCTTTTTATCTTTCTCATTTACCTGACCACTAGCAAGTCAGGAACAGTCGGCAGAGTTAATAGAAAACATATAAGTTAGAGTGTTTTAGGGATCATTTTGCTCATTACAAAAGAGCATTTTAATAATATCATAATCATCCGTTAGCCATTTTTCAAACATGCACTTCATGTCTAAGTATATTAATTAAAATGTCTTCTTTTGTGTATCACAGAAGAAAGTGATAGAGTTTACAAAACAACTCTCATACTACAAAAATGAGTGTGAGAAAATCATCACACAACTTTTATTTTTAGGTGGACAGTTTCTAAATAATGAATCAAGCAATGCTCTGCATTTTTCTACAACTTTTCTATAATTCTGGCCCTATTCTAGTTTCTGCTATTTATTATTGACTGTGTACTGGTGATGTTTCATGTTATACAAACTGAAACCTGCATTGACCTCACATTTTAGGACAATAAACCTTCAGGAATTCATCATTTAAATGTCTGTTTGACAATTTTAAGAATATTTAATCTTAATTTTGCTGTGCTTGTGTGCATAGAAATCTCACCCGCTGATTAAAAATCATCATTCCACTCAGTTCTTTATATGGCTTAAAGGAAAAAGAAAAAGAGAGGGTGAGATCTTTAAAAAAATGTTTTAATTGAGGAATCTAAAATGCAAGAGGAATCAGATGAATAACAAAGACAGAGCGAGTCTGTAGGGGAATGGAATCAAGGGCATCCTTTTGATCACCGCCATCTTTTAGAGCATGAGAGTTGCCAGCTATGCAGGACACAGGTACAAGAAACAGAAAGCTATTGCCCAGCTTCTTCTGCACCATCCTGCTAAACATGATCAAAATTGCACATGCTTCATCAAGTTAGAGTGCATGCATGTGCAAAGCACAGTTGTGCTTTAGTCCCTAAAGTTTTTTTTTTTCTTTTTTTTTTTCTTTTTGCTTTCATCTAACAATCATTTGCATTTAAACTACTTCATTAGGTATGCTCTGGTGTTCACTGACATACTAAAGCTTATCGTATTAAGATTAGATAAATAACAGAATAAGTAAAGCTGACTGGAATACAAAACATTTCCAGAGTTCAACTGAGCAGCTAAGTTTTTGACCTCAAAAACATTTGATTTTACCCTAAAATTGTTAAATACATATAATTTTGTATTTCCGGAATGCACTGAATATGAATGCATATATTTATTCCAGGCTGACACAGAATAGGGAACACAGAATTAAACAGATTTCCAAATTGCATCCCTTCCCATGCATTTTCATTAATTATGAATAATATGAAATATTTTAGCTAATTTGTATAATGCCCTCAGCTCCCTTTGACATGTTTCACCATGTTTTAAACCCATTCTGCAAAATGGCACAGATTTCATTCCAAAATCATTGCGGAAAGTGCAAAAAAAAGTGCACAAATTCCATTAGAGATTTTCCTGCAGGAAAA
Source organism: Chanodichthys erythropterus (assembly GCF_024489055.1). Classification (NCBI taxonomy): domain Eukaryota; kingdom Metazoa; phylum Chordata; class Actinopteri; order Cypriniformes; family Xenocyprididae; genus Chanodichthys; species Chanodichthys erythropterus. The sequence goes on along the minus strand of NC_090221.1, from coordinate 15,958,655 downwards.
CATGAGTTGAATGGTTGATTAGAAATGAGTTTGGATTAATGTTTGCAGAAGGTGAACAGCACTTAGCTAACATCTTGTATTATCCCTTTGTACCTGAACGCGTTCATGAATATGCATTCTCATGAGCTAATTACGATGCCTACCTAGGATGCATTAGGGGAGGGTCAGAATTTATAATGCCAGGTGTTGAAGATGACTTCCTGTTTGGACCGTTGGGACTTCCCGTTGCCACATTCACTCTGGCTTCAAAGCTGATTGCAAAGCAAATCCCAGAAGAGTTAAATCTACAGACGAAACAAACGTGACTTTATTAACAAGAAAGTTCTACTCTTGTTTTCTGCCACACTAGTGAACATATGGTGGAGGTCATAGGCCAATCTTCAACCTCCTCCTGTTTTGAATGCATGTGCAAATTTCATTGTATGGTGTTAATTATATTTTTAAATTATTACAAAACGTCACATATATTAATAAACTATAAGTAAAAGATCCTTCTTTGTTCATAGTCTTATTGGCAAACTGTGAACCTTTTCTCTCTTTCTTAAACTGATGTTTTTTTTTTTTTTTTTATGTCTTTGATCCACTTAAATGCTGCATTTGCTATTTTAATCATCTTTAACCCTTATGTGATGTGATAATTAGAGGTTTCTGAAACAAAGAAATTTCACAATGTGTAACACATAAAAGAGCAGGTGCTAAGCAGACCCAGAATATATTACCGTGGAAATATAATTTCTACTAATACAGTCCTTCCAGCCATTCCATAACGACATAATATTAGCATAAAAAGTCATTTGCATTAAAAAAAAAAAAAAAAAAAAAATCCCTTAATGATTGGTACTAAGATGTGCAATTAGAGTCTTGTTCATTCAAACAAATGCTGATCCATGATCCAATCCATGATGATTTATCATCTCTGGTATTCATTTAGGTAGATGTTTCTATAATAGTCATTGAACAATGTCCTAGCTCCACTCAAGACACAAGGGAAAATTAATTAGGAAAAGTGTGATAATGTTTCCTGATCACTTATTTTTACTTTCTCTTTTTTTATATTATTATGATTATTATTATTGTTATTTCAATTCTAAGTTCCTTATTTACATCTTGCCATATTTTTCTTTTTTCACCAGGAAAAAAATCATCTTTTAGTTCTGTTGATTGGCTCAGCTGTCGATAAGGTCCGATTCCTGTGATGTTTTAAATAAAATAAAAAAAAACATATGAATCAATCCACACTGCAGGTCATCCAATTAGCAGATACCTGGAACACAGTAGGTCTCTACCAGCATCTGCATTCATACACTATACACCCTCCTTACATACTAGCTAAAATGAGACAGAATGATTTCAAAGAAGCCAGAGGGAGAATCTCGCACATACATGAGTGCCAATTTGGTTTCCATTGCTTGTTATTAACAGCATGAAGCTTCAGAGGTCAGTTTGGACTAATGAATGTGCCACCGGGGCAACACTCTGCCTGTCTGTCTGTAATCACTAAATGTTTTCAAGCCTGACCTCTCGTTCTCTCCTCTTAACCAACAAATAAAGAATCAAATCAATGACTTTGTTCACATTGATTGTATTAAAACCATTATAAGAATTAAGGAACGCACAGATGCACACACAAGTGCAGTTCAAAGATTTCTCCCCTTGAATGCGGGGCACGATTGAAGTGTTTGTTTGAGCATGAGCTGGGTCCTTGCCTTCTGCAAACTCATTTCACATGATAGATATCGGTGAAGTTGATTCTGCCCACTTATTCCTTTTGAGTTAGGAGGGATGGTGGAAGGGAGGGCGGGAGGAAGTGTAGCTTTAACGCGGTGGCTTGTTTCGCTAATAGCCTCCTGTAATTTAAATTCTGAACCTGACAACGCTGTTTGTTATGGATGGACCTCAATCACTCTCGTGTACTCTCACTCCAAAGAGCTTCAGGTCCATTCATCATATTGCTTTGAGCGGGCTAGATCAGATTGTATATTCCATTAGGGTAATTCACCGGGCATGTGCTGTTGTGTGTGTAGGCTATGTGTATGTGTGTGTCTATGTGCTAATCTGGATTGATTCCCCTCCAAAGAGACCCACTGTATCAATTCTACCAATCAGAATGCAAATGCTCTTCATCATTGGTCAAACTCAAGCTAAAAGGTGTGCACCATCTCTGGCTTTGTGAAGAAATGCCTGTGTGTTTGCTGACCACTGAAGTGCATTTATATCCAATACAACCTCTTAAAGACTCATGAAATTGCTTGACAAGCTCAGTTTTCTTGTTTTCTATTACAGGATTTATCAAGGGGGTTGCCACTTTTTAAAAATAGCCAACAGGCTTCAGTACATCAGCCATGAACCAAGATTTTGCTACTTGCATTATGGTTGCACAATATATGAAGGACATTCACATTCTAGAGAGCATTTGATCAGACAATAATATGCATATATTTGCAATGTTTAAAGCCACGCACACACTTAACGATTGTAAGGCCGATTATGAATGTAAATTGATACTTATGACTCATTGCGCTCAAACGCGTTCAGTCAGAGCCAGTTGCGTTCAGTCTGCGATTACAGTCGGTGTTCAAATTATATGTTTGAAATATAAATCTGCTTCAGTCGCAGTAAACTATCGCTGTATGTTGAGCACAGTCTTAGAATGTTATAGCTAGTCGTTAAATGTGTGCCCGGCTTAAGATATACATATTACATCTATATGTATATAAATAAAATATTTACATAACACTTTATAATAACTCACTATGAAACATTAGTTAAGCATTAGTAAATAGTTCATTCATCATTTATAAAGCATTGTCCCTACATTAATAGACATTAATAAGCAGTTTATAAATACAGCTGTAAATGCTTTATTCTTGATTCTTGAAGCACATCTATAATGTTTAATAAATGTATACTTTATTAATAATCAATTTATCATTTCTAAATTAAGTATTACATTATTTACAAACCAGTTATTTAGGAGTTGTCAGTGGTTCATCATTTAGAAAGTGTAAGTAAATGATTAACAAGCTATTTAAATGTACATTTATACATCTTATTATTCAATTACTCAGTGTGTTAATGAATGCTTTAATAACATATATTCCTACTGTAATTCAGGTAGTTATAAAACATTAGTAGTTGTCAGTTAACTATTTTTGTGAGCTCATATAAAGTGGACTATTTATGCCCCGTAAAGCTTTTACAAAGGAGATTTAAAGGCTCATTTATCTTCTGAACAGAAAAAGGAAACAAACACAACACAGAGTGACATTGAAATATTTATTTCAAGATGCAAAAAATGACTGTAAATCCTCTGTAAAAGTTTTACAAGGCATAAATAGTCCTCACTTTATATGAGCTCACAAAAATAGATAACTGACAACTGCTAAATGTTTTATAACTACCTGAATTAATCATGAATTACAGTATACAGTATGTCTTAATAAAGCGTTTATTAACACACTGAGTAGCTAATACTATATGCCTAAATAATAAGATGTAAAAATGTACATGTAAAAATGTAATTAATGATAAATTTTAACATTAATAAAGTATGAAAATACAATTATTAAACACAATATAGATATACTTATAAATCAAGAAAAAAAAACATTTATAGCTGTATTTATAAACTGCTTACTTCTATAAACGCTTTATAAATGATGAAATGACTATTTACCAATGTTAATTAATGATTCATATTGTGCAGTTACAACGTTTTACCAGAATTTTAATTTATATATATATATATATATATATATATATATATATAATATATATATATATATATATATATATATATATATATATATACAAGAAATAAATTAAGGTACTGTCCAAAATGATCAGATTTATAGTTAATGTCCAAAGCACATTGAATACTATGGATAGCACTTTTTCTGTATTATAATAAACCTTTGGTCAATAAATAAATAAATATATATATATATATATATATATATATATATATATATATATATATATATATATATATATATATATATATATATATATATATATATAATATTATTATTATTATTATTTATTTTTTTATTTTTGGAAATATAATTACAAAATGTTATATTTATTGACCAAAGGTTTATTATAATACAGAAAAAGTGCTATCCATAGTCTTCAATGTGCTTTGGACATTAACTATAAATCTGATCATTTTGGACAGTACCTTAATTTATTTCTTGTTTTTATCCCTTATTTTCTTCTATTTTATTATTATTTTTTATAACAAAAACAAAACAAGGATATTCACAACATGCAGACAGTTAACCCTTAAATGCATGACTGTTTCGCCAATCATTCTTACATATTCGGGTCTTTATCGACCCGGATCTATATCTAACACGGAAGGATCTCTACCTGTCGCGAAAATATATAAAACTCCTCTGATATTAGAGTAACAATTACAGAAGAATAAAATAAATCATATTTTGTTACCTTTTGGAGCTTGAAAGGGCTCATTCTGAGCAGATGTTTTATGCCATCACCACTGTCCTCGTCAGAGCTCATTTCCCAGTACATTCAGCAAATAATGGGCTAGTTTTATGTTTCAGGTCACGAATATAAGCCCATTTGCGATCTCAAACGTATTCTCAAAACTATTTCATTTTCAACATCTTCAAAATCAATATTTCTATCACTAACAGCTTCACCAGATCCATCCTGTAACAGTTACAGTCCTATTTCATTGCGTTCAGTACTTGCTCTGCAGTAAATCACTGAGCCATTTCATGTTGTTATTATTATTTCGTTTTCTATCTGAATGAGTCGTCACTTCAGAATTGTGTATCAGACACTGCCACCTTGTGGAATAAAGGTGAATCACACTTATTCCGTCATCTAAGATTCAATTATTGTTGTGCAGAAAAATATATGTACACTCATACACACCTCGGGTCGTTTGCGACCCTATACAATTTTTACAAAAAATGAATACAAAAATAGGCATTATTTTATGATTTTATGATTTTTTTCTTGTTATATTCTTTATAATGACTTGATTGAGGAATACCAAGAAGGTTGATGTCTAACTTTAAAAAAATGAACGAGGAGGAGGGTAGTGAATGAAGTCCTGGGTCACAAAAGACCCGAGGTATGCATTTAAGGGTTAAATGTAGAGTTTCAGAGGATCAGGATGAAAATCAAGGCAAATCTAAATGTATAATTTCCAATCAGTCGTACCAAACCTTCTTAAATATATATCGTATAAAAATGTCATACATACCAAAGAACAAATTTTCTAAAACTTAGATGCTATACAAAATTAACCACCAACAGTTTAATTCAGACAAATTTACTAAAACTTAAATGCTATACAAAAGTAACTGCCAACACAGTTTAATTTAGACTCTTTTAAAGCAAAGTACTTGAAATGACAGTATCATTAATTTGTTTCACGTAGCAGTAAAGAACACTTGTGACTCACTGCTTGAGTTACAGCCATTGAATGATATTATAGCAAGAATTTTTAAACAGTAGGTGTGAAGTTAGAGAGGTTAAAAAATGTATCATTTTGGAGACGTGGGGTAATTTCAAATGTAATAGGAAAGAATACAACTTCTGGCCGTAGGGTCTGTGTAGCATGAACTATAGAGGAAGCAGATCTGCCAGTCCAATGCACCAGGGGATAAATTAAAGTCTTCACTGCCAGCCCATACTAATGTTGGAATTCTGTCTGGAGAAGAGCCTAGTCTCATAATTAACACTCTGATTCAGAGAGCTCTAGACACACACACACACGCGCGCTTCACATATACCCACACCCTGAATAAACACATATATCAAATCAACCCATTTAAAAACGACAGCCCGATGGTGTTTAGGTGAAAGACGCGAAGGATGAAGCTACTGGGCGAAATTGTTATGAAACATGATAAAAGAGGATTTTAAATTTCAGAGATGTGCTTTCATTGAGGCGTTCTGGCTGATGTAATTGTACGAGCTGTAGTCCGTATTAGTCCGTAACCTGATTTGTACATTTATTTGAAATATATATAATAAGATATTGTACTGAGATCAAGTCTCTTTGAACATTGAAATTTTAGATCTATTTTGAGGGATTTTTTGCCACTTTTTATTGACCAAGACAGTAGAACAGATATCAAATTGGAAACGGGGGGAATGGGGTCTGGATACAACATAGTACACATTCAAACCCTGGATTTCCCAAATGAGGACCACAATTCACTGTGGCCCTGTTTACATCTGTATTAAGAAGCTCTTCATCAATCCGATCACAAGTGGACGATGCTAAATACAGGTGTGAACAGGGTCTAAAAGCTTAACCACTTTTGACCACTTTCACTCTCAGCCTGCTGATGACCTAACGAGTAAACATTATGGGAAGCACACTAGCCAGACGGGATTTAAACTTTATATAGAAGGTGCACAGTGTCATCATGGTAACACACTTGACATAAAAAAAAGCAATAAACATTAATTTAACAAAATTAGATGTAAAAACCCTAATGAACATAACTGATTTAAAAAAAAAAAAAAAAAAAAAAAAAAAAAAAAAAAAACTGTTAACAACTGTTAACCAATTAACAGATGTTTTTACCTTAGCATTTTTGCAGTCTCTTTACTGTTAAAATCATATTTTTTTACAGTGAGGGCCTGTGATTGTAGCACTAACTGGTTTGTATATAAAACATATTCAGTTACACTTTAATTTAGGGTTCAATTCTCGCTATTAACTAACTATTAACTATGACTTTTTCTTCAGTAAACTCCTAATTACTGCTTTGTAATAGTTAGTAAGGCAGTTGTTAAGTTTAGGTATTGGGTAGGAGTAAGGAATGTAGAATATGGTCATGCAGAAAAAGGCATTAATATGTGCTTTATAAGTGATAATAAACAACCAATATCCTAATAATATGCATGCTAATAAACAACTAGTCTCTCGTAGCCAGATCTTCAGACTGACGGCAGAAGGTCTGGACACTATCACAGCTTTCATTGGCCAAGGACCGCCCAAGAGGGTGTTTGACTGACATGTAACACAACCAATCACAGTTTGTTTTATTCCGTGTCATTTTTAGGGGAGTGAAAATGTACACTGTAAAAAAAAATCCCAGTAAAATTTACGGTAAAAGACCGGCAGCTGTGGTTGCCAGAATTTTACCGTAAAAAAATACAGTAGCAACATTAAAAAAAAAAAAAAAAAAAGATCTGTTAAATTTACGGTAAAATAACGTATTTCATTAACTGATATAATGCTAATTTACCAACCTAATGAAGTACTAATATCTGTTTTGTACCTTTATAATACACTGACAATCACCAAACACAGTGGTGATAAGAGTCACATGATGAATCAAAGTTCATCACAAGCAGCTTTTCCACAAGCTGAGAAGGACCACACTAACATATAGAAGGTGCACACAGTGTCATTCACACACATACTAAACACCATCATGGTAACATGCATGAAATTTTAAAAATGCAATAAACATTAATTTAACAACAACAGATGTAACATAAAACCCTAATGTACATAACTGATTAGAAAAAAATGAGAAAAGAAGAAACAGAGTTATTTCAACGAAAATATATCAAATGTGAAGTGTCACACAGGGAATTGTGGGAATGTCAACTTACGGTTTTTCACTGTAAATTTTACAATGAATTGTTATTTTTCACTTCCAAAAACTGTGAATTTAATGGTATTTTACCGTAAAATTACATTAAATGTACCATTAGATCTATTACATTTATTCATCGTATATATAACGGAAACTTTCTGTAAACCAATTGACAGTTTTTCACCGCAGCATTTTTACAGTCTTTTACTGTTAAAATCACGGCCATTTTTTACAGTCGATGTCCCTAAAAGACCGGCTTGCATCTAATAAACTATTAATTCAAGAACATTGTGCAAGTTTACTGCAACAATGGAGCCGTAAACTTTACACACTTTTGAAAATCCAGCATTTACTTGATCCTGGTAAGCATTCATTCACAGTTGTAAACATGACGGTTTTCTTCTGCAAGGGGGATTGCTGTCACGGCATTTGTTTCAAGGCAGACCGTTAAAGAACGCGACACATACGTCTCCCAGACATCCTGTAGAATTCAACCAACCAGACGAAGACTTACAATATACTGATGTGTTCCAGTTAAGTATGCCATATGCATCAGATGTTCAGCCAACGGTCCATGGGCACGACATCTGAGGCTGAGACTAATAAACAACTAGTTAATAGTGAGAATTGGACCCTAAACTGAAGTGTTACCATATTTCTTTATTCTTTATTTTCCTTATTCATTTACTTTTATACTTTTTACTTTTATTCATTTGTTTTATTTTAATGTAGTTTTTAATTAATTAATTTAGTTGAAAGGGCAGTACAGGTAAGGCCCCGGTATACTTCAAACGAAATTGAAGAACGAACTGATGTGACGTCATTTCGAACACAATCAGGCCAAAACGAAGTTCGTTTTGTGTTCTTTTTGGAGGTTTGAAATGGCTCCAGCTGCAAAACACCTTCATGCCACCATTGGTCAGTAACAATAATGTAATAGGAGGCGCGCGCCGGGGCTCCGCCTTTACTCGTGTGGGACGCGTCTTTGATTCATTTCGTGTGTTTGAGTTCTTCGAGGTAAGATCTCCACGGGTGAAAACATGAACACACTGGATAGCCGCTTTATAGTACAAAATGAAGTTGTGCTTGTAAAAAAATTAGGCACTAACACTGTTTTTTATGTTTTATACTGTAAAGCTGCTTGATTTTAAACAATCTATTGAATAAATTGCTATATGAAGACATGACGTGACTGGAGTACTATATGCTGTTATGATCAGACGCTTTTCTTATGCTTTCTATAATAAATGCTTGCTGTTTTCTCATTTTTGATGTGTTTATTTTGTTACTGAGAAGAAAGTGCACGGCACATATTTACATATTCATCTAAACGCCGCTCTCAGCAGTGTGGGTGGCGTCAGATGTTCGTTTACAGTATATCGGTCACGCATTTCGAACTTCGTTTTACCCCTAAACGAAGAACGAAAAAGAACTTCGTTTAAAGTATTAAGGGGCCTTTAGTCAAGACACTGAAAGGAAACTGGGTGCCACATTTATTAACAGTTCCACAGTTCTTGAGTATTTTTTCTTTTTTTTGGTAACTGCATCTGTGTGGTAACCATCTCAGTGTGTTGGCAGTCTCCATATCTGAACAGCTTTTGCGAGTCACACCAGCCCTTCTCTTCCAATTTCACAGCAGTTTTACCCCAGGATAAATAATGCCCTGCTTTCAGAGCAAAAAAAAAGGGGGAAAAATCACATTATGATTCATCAGTCCACCGTTTTTTGATTAAAACTCCCCCAAAAAACATTTCCATTTGCTTCGTTCCATCGCCAACCCCCTGCCTCTCTTATTTATTCCATAGCTGGTGAGTGCTAACTTTTTTCTTTTCTCCCTCACTGCATTTTCTTGGCATAATTTGATTGTGTGAAATGACCATGAAAAAACTATTACAACAGGTCCTTAGCTGTGACGAACACAAACAGGCGGTGGGGCTTGTTTACAGAAGGCCTGACGGTAATGGCTTTTTCCTGAGGTGTTGAAAAGAGAGCACACACAGCCAGTGGTCGGACAAAAATTTCAAAGAATAGTACCAAGTAGGCATTGAGCTTCATCTCTCTCGCTCACACACACACACACATACACAGATTTCTAAGCATTTAAAGTTTGCAGAGAGGAATTGCATGTGCCAGTTTCGTCCTAAGACCTTAAAGATTTGTTATGGAAATAAGTACTGCTCTTAAAACAAACAAACAAACAAACAAAGTTTCAGAGTACATTATTCTAGCACATTGTGTCAATTGATCAGAAACTACAAAAAAAAAATATATAAATGGGTATTTATCCATGTCCTAATGAGATGTGTGTGTGTGTACTTGTATTTATTACTTATTATTTATATCTATACCTAAACCTATATATATATATATATATATATATATATATATATATATATATATATATATATATATATATATATATATATATATATACACAGTACTGTGCAAAAGTCTTAGACTGGTTATTTTCACCCCAAATAAATGGATTTAAGCCAGTTATATATATATATATATTTTGATGTAGTGTTTCAGTAGGAAATATCAGTTTACATTTCCAAACATTCCTTTTGCCATTAATTGTAATAATCCAGTGAGGTTTTTGTAGGAACAGGGAGTCTGACAACAGCCGGTATGCTTCACATGAGATCTGATCTCCCCATCATCGAGTCTGTCTGGGATTACATGAAGAAACAGAAAAAGCTGAGACAGACTAAATCCAGAAAAACTGCGGCAACGTCTCCAATACGCTTGAAGAAACCTTCCTGCAAAGCTACTTGAAAAACTATGTGCAAGTGTACCTAGGGCAAAAGCTGTTTTAAATGCAAAGGGTGGTCACACCAAATATTGATTTGATTTAGTTAATAATTGATAAAATCTATTTATGACATTATTTTTAAAGCATTCTCACTTTACAGCATTTTTACACAAGTTCCTAAAACTTTTCACAGTACTGTAGCGTTGGAGGTAGGTTTCTTCAAACGTATTGGAGACGTTGCTGCAGTTTTTCTGGATTTAGTCTGTCTCAGTTTTTTTCTGTTTCTTCATGTAATCCCAGACAGACTTGATGATGGGGAGATATATATGTATGTTTGTATATAATATATGTGTATATGTTTTAACATTCTTATAAGAATGCTAGAATTACGTCAGATTCCTGTGATGGGTAGGTTTAGGTATAGTGTAGGGAAGGGCCATACTATAGTGACTTTTAAGATTTTGTCTTTTAGAGATGTTGACTTGGTGGGGTCTGACTGAAGGACCCCACAACATCATAAATTCCAGATCTTACTATCTTAGTGGGGTCATTTCGACCCCACAAAGTAGTATAAACGCGTATGTGTGTGTGTGTGTGTGCTTGTTTTCATGATTTATGACGAGTACACAAATTTGTATAATGACATGGGTATTACGACGTTAACACGTTTTATGAGGACATTTCATGAGTCCGCATATTTAAAATAGGTTTCAAAACATACTAAACAATGTTTTATTAAAAATGTAGGAATGCAGAATGTTTTCTGTGATGGGTAGGTTTAGGGGTGGGGGTAATGTAGGGGGATTGAATGTACAGTTTGTACAGTATAAAAACCATTACGCCTATGGAATGTCCTCACTTTGATAGCAAAACAAACCTGTGTGTGTGTTTGTGTATTTTTAACTTATGAATAATCATCATAGTCATTGAATATTTGTTTATCTCACTTGAATTTCTTTCATTAGATAGATGTGACATTATATATTGCTTTGGAAGCTGCTTTTTTTGTGTCTTAAACAGTTCTGACCATTAAGACACTGACTGATTAGTTTCATACCCTCTGTGTTACAGTGACTGATGAGACCTTTCTTCTCAAGGACGAATGACTGTTGTGGCTAATTACATTTTACACTAACATAGATTTCATTAAATCAAAATGGACAATTCTTATTTTTCATGGAATATTGCAGTATTTATTATAAATTGTGACCCTGGACCACAAAACCTGTCATAATTTGCACAGGTATATTTGTAGCAATAGCCAACAATACATTGTATGGGTCAAAATTATCATTAGGATATTATAGGCCCACTGATGTGTCTTGGAACGCGCAGCATTATTCAGTGTGTTGACGTAATTTCAACTGAAACAGGAACACAGGGCGATATAGAGGGTATGCATCAACGTCACTTTCCTGCTGAAAGCGCGCTCCCTCAGCTGGACTGAGTGGCAAAAAATGTAACAGGGGAAACTGCGAAAACGCGAGTAAAACTAACGAATTACACTAAAGGTTGGAATTGAATGTGTTCCTTACAACTTGTCAAATAAACCTAATCCATGGATATTGACATGCAGCCAGGAGTCGTGTTTCCTGACATTTATATGCCTGATTTCGACGGCGGGGAAATACATAAAGCAAATCTGCCTGTGAATATTTTATATAACTCCAATATAGATAGGTTTAAATCCGCGTAATCACTTATATCAATGCGTTCAGATTTTAAAGACATGGCGAGGTGCTGAGCTTCGCGTCTGGTGTGCGAGCCCCTTCCGTCTTTTGCCACTCAGTGGGCGTGACCGCAGTCGTAACGGTCGATGGTGACGTCACGTGCATACCCTCTATATCGAACAGCCACGCCCCTTTTTTTAAAATACCCAATAGGGTTTCGTTTATATCACAGCCGTTAAACTCAGTAAAACCTCTGTTTTCTTTTAATATCTAACAGTTTTTATCATCCTAATCTCTTCTATATCATTTTAAAATACAGCATTCTGTGCAGACTTTAAATGGGTCAGAATTGAAATACCTTTCGTGGTCTGTCTGAGCAGACTCGCGGATGTGATGCTTTCTGTGCTCTCGTGTCCCATAGCAGACTGTGCTCACGCTGCGTCGGTTTACGTTATACTAACGTGAAAACGGACTTCATTCGCATCAATGGAAAGCATATTTACACTATCTGAATCGTTCCCTATTCTCTATATAGTGCACTGTGTGCCATGTAGAAGTAAATGTGTGAACAAATGACCGATTTCAGATGCAGCTTCAGTGTCTGTTGATAGTGTAGGAGGGGGCGGGTCTTCAGATTCTAGAGAGCATTTGACGGAAGATTTGATTAGAAACTGAAGTGTGATGTGATGTCAAATAAAAATCTGTGATCTATTTTAGCAGAAGTCAGAGACTGTAAGTTTTTGAATGCTTATATTTCCTAAATGCGAATTTTGTCATTGATTTGGAACACACAGCTTATTCATAACACTAAGGCTAACATATTCATACTAAAAAAATACTAAAAAAAAAAAAAAAAAAAGCTAAAAAACTTAAATTTTGATTATGTTGATATTTTGATATCTTTGTGAGTGGATATGCATTGCTAATGACTTCATTTGGACAACTTTAAAGGCAATTTTCTCAATATTTAGATTTTTTTGCACCCTCAGATTCCAGATATTCAAATATTTGTATCTCGGCCAAATATTGTCCTATCCTAACAAACCATACACCAATGGGAAGCTTATTTATTCAGATGATGTATAAATCTCAATTTCAACTGAAAACCCTTATGACTGGTTTTGTGGTCCAGGGTCACAGTTATTTATCCGTGCACATCATTTATTTATTTCTTTAATTCATATGCCCTCATAATCTTTAATCAAAATAATTCCCTTTCCCTCTTGCAGTGACACCTCTTCTCTTCTCTGATGACGCATTTACTGGCACGAGGCAGGACAGTCTGTCACTCACATGAGATCACGGGCACGTAAGCTCACACCGGTGCGCAACGTTTTGCTACGGTTTCCGGGTTGAACGACACGTTTCCTGGAAACGGTGTGCAACGGGTTTGAGATACGTTTTCTCTTGTTTGGTGGGTGTGTCAGAAATGTCAGCCCAATCAAGATGTATATAACCCACGCGGTATTAAAGAGACAGCACACTGGGTATTAATGTAACATAAAAATACTTTACTTATATATTTTGGTGTTACACTTTAATAAACTTTTCTTTACTCCTCTGATTATATAATGGTAAATATTACAATATCAAAGCACAACAACAGTGATCAGCAATAATGATAAGCCTATTAAACAATAAAATAATATAGATCATAACACAGTCTTGGAGGTAAGAAGTGGATTATCCTTCATCTGAAATGTTTGTCTTTTCATCCTGAGATGAAAGGCAAATGTATCAAAATAATTAGAAGTTTTCACAAATCCCTTCACTCGACTGAGATGTTCTCTCTTTTATTCTGGACGGCAAGGGCAGTGGCTGTAACATCGAGGGTACTTTGCAGTATTAACCTTGTATTTATATCGATATCATCAGGCTCCAAAAATTCTTCAAAAAGAACACAAAGAATGGCCTTCTCAGCTGCCATAGTTGCAACGCTTGCGTCATCACAACAGGGTGTTCAACGCGCCACCGTTTCTGTTTAAAAAACGTTTTGCAACGTTTTGTCGGGGCTGAACGCAGCCCAGAGCAATAGCAAACCACAATGAGCCAATCGATTCCAATTGGACAAAATCAAGTCCCGCCCTGTACATTTTTTTTCTTGTTCAAGAAGCCGTTTCACTGAGACATACATCACAATAGGGAAGAAAAGACTATCGCAACTTCTGAAAGTCTTACGGGTTTGGAACGACATGATGGTGAGTATGATGACAGAATAGTTCTGAAATATCGTTACTCAGGTACTTTACACTACTGTAAAATAGCTATTGTATAAAGTGTCCATGAAATACTAATCTGTCAAGTTCTGTAAAAGTATTCAAATTCATTTAACTGAAAAAGCCAAACTTGATGGGAACATGAAAAGCACAATGCCCTGTCTGGTGTCCTTTGCCCCTAACTTTCTCCCTCTCGCTTTCCCCCCTCTTCCATTCCCTTTATACCGTCAGGGTCAAGGCTTTCCTCACCCACGACATTTCTCTCCGCATCTAGTGGTTTTGAACTACATCCAGCGTCATGCAAGACAACTTCATCAAAGCGGTGCAGGGCCTAACGTGTCATCCCACTGATCAAAAACATACAGTTCCATTTTCACCCCTCGCAACTGAAGAGGAGAAAAAAATCTTCAAAGGACAGTCAGCTTCTTTCTAGCACGCACGTAAGATGGTTTGTGATGCTGCCAATTTCTCTAATAATTCTGCTTTGGGGATGGTGAGGAGAAGAGAGGATAGGAAGAAAGGACGGGAGGGGGGACTAGAAGGAGGGATATGTGGAAGAATGCAACATTTTGGTACAAAAAAGAGGTAATATTCATTAGGTTCATCATTAAGATAAACAGTGCTTAATGACACCTGCTTTAATTGGACTTGGCGCTTAATAACGAACCATTTAATTTGCTGCATAGCTATCTGCTCATCTCCCCTCGGGGTACACTAACTTCAGAATGAGAGATCGAATGGAGAAAGAGGAAGAAAGAAAGGGAGTTCTGCATTTCAGTGAGTAATTAAAAGATCCCTTAAGAAGGAGCATCATTCAGTTCAGTTTAACAACATTAATTGCATGGTATCAAAGCCATTCTTTCCATATTTCGTAAATTTTCTCTCCGTTTACGGCTTTCCCATACTCCCACTCCTAAGTCGTATTCTATCAGGGAATGCTAATCAGACCCATGGGTATAAAGAAAGGAGTTGATCACTATGTGCAGTCAGTATTTTAGATGCTTGTCGCAGGAACATCCGCACTGGAATCGTCCTGGCATTTTCATCTACTGCAGAGTAGAGGGGGAGGTGGGGGGAAGCCTGACTGTAGAATTTCAAACAAATGAATCCAGTCCTTCTCCAAAGATTGAACGTTTTCTGTAACACTCAAATTTAGATCAACAGAATTTTGAGATCCTGTGCGAAGTGTCATATATGATATCTATTTTCCTGTCGGTAAGAATTCTCAGTCTAAGTGAAAAACAATACAAAGAACAAAATCAGTGTAAGTTACACTGTATAATTTCTGCTATGACATTTTAGGTGTATACTGCACATCATGCATGGCTGCACCTCAGAGGGAAAATGATTATGGCCACCCTGAGGTCAGGAACAAAAGAAAATTGCGGTGGGTGATGGACAGGCTCGGCAATGTTGCATGTTATCAAAATTTCCCTTTACATAAGAGATGGATGTTACCTACAGTGCTCTTGTGATTGGAAACAGGGGCATGCCGAGCTGTCAGAGAATTAATGACACAAGCCCCTAAACACTTTTTCACCATATATATATATATATATATATATATATATATATATATATATATATATATATATATATATATATATATAAGTTTTGAATAACTTTGATTTATTTTTAAATTAGACCTGACACTTTTCATCCTTGTGAGGAAAATAAATTAACCACATGTTTTTCTTGTGTCCTCAAACAGTAGTTTTGGAAATCTGTGAAATGTCTGAGACAACTGGGAAGTAAAAAGCAAGTGGGATTTAAAAAGATTTAGAGATTTAAAAGCAGGAACAACTCATTTGAAAGTGTGACTGTAGCCCATTTTCCTGCTGGTAAAATGAAACATGGATTTTACAAGCACAGTCACCAATTCCTGTAATCAAAATCTGAATGCCACCTCACAATGCTGTTTGCATTGATGTGTGTTTATTGTGTGCTGTGAAAGCATGCAGTACTCCATATCACTTGGATTAATGTAAATTACTTATGATAGTCAAAAGGACATTGCTGTCTAGCTCATCATAATGGTAGCAGCATCTAATATAAAGAAGGAAAGATGAAAGTAAATTTAAGTAAGCTTATGTGACCGTTTGTGCTTTTAGAGAACAAATTACTTTTTATGCAGGTCATACTATGTTGTTGAGTCCATGTAAGAACACAGAGCTTATTTTATTTGTTTGTTGTTCTGCCTGTCTGAAATACTGATTCCCCTTGCCTGTATTTTTGATTTTGTTATGCCTTTAAATGTTTAAACCACAGTTTGGCAATTCTGGCATTCATGCACACAGTGGTGATGTAGTTTGCTCTATTTTGTAGAGCAAAAAAAAAAAAAAAAAAAAAGAAAGAAAGAAAGAAAAATAGGTGCACTTCCTTTTGAGTGACTTTTGAAAAATCTTTTTCTTTTTTTTTTTTCAAGGTAAAATTTTAGTTATTTATGCAAGTACTAAAGGTCAAGGTGATTTTTCTTAAGTACCATTACTTTACTAGATCAAAAATAGTAAAAAAAACAAAAAACAAAAAAAAAAATTGCAGGACTGCTTCTGACTAACAATAAACACACAATGTCAACTTTGGCCAGTGGGGGCACATTTAGTTTTTCTTAGACTTATAAGAAGCCTTGCAGAGTAACGTGAAAACACAAGAGCTTAAGCCCTGGGTATACATTGTTTTTTTTTACACATACGGTAATGTACGCACACAGTCGAACGAACAGCCTTGGAAAATATACTTCATTTAACTCGTACGCATACACAGGTGTCTGACGCGTGTGCAGTTTTGAACAATCTCTCACCACGAGTTACAACCCATGTAAACATCTTTGTGTTCTTTCATGCTAGAGTTGTACATATGAGGGTACTTTCTAACCTCTTCGCACAATCTCTCATCTATGTAGGCCTCCATTGTCACTGTAGCTTGCATGTGTTCCCGTCTGTTCTGTTTATGCAGTTTTTCTTTGACTAGTGATAAAGTAATTCCTGCAAAAAAATAAAAAATACAAAAATAAATGTGCATGTGCGACCTGTTACAAAAATCCGGGGGTGCGCATACTCTTCTGATGACGAAATTCACATCATGCACACTGTACGCTGACCTTCATGTACGCGTAAAAAGTGAACTATACTTTGGGCTTAACAGTAAGAATGATACTGGGAGTCATTT
Organism: Chanodichthys erythropterus; assembly: GCF_024489055.1. NCBI lineage: Eukaryota > Metazoa > Chordata > Actinopteri > Cypriniformes > Xenocyprididae > Chanodichthys > Chanodichthys erythropterus. The sequence continues at coordinate 15,941,251 of NC_090221.1, read as the reverse complement.
CACTGATACTGTCTATCCCTGTCTGGATACAGATGATTTAACAGTAATATTATTCATTTTGCAACTGCTACAATCCCTCAAACGAGACATCAGCAAACACAAAAAAATGCCTGAAGATATAAAACTACATTTTAAAATTACTAGAAGAATATTACATCTCTTGATTTAATGTTTTAAATAAGTTACTAACATGGAATCATTTATGATGTGAGTTGACTGTTCTTGCTTGAATTTGACAATTGCTTGAATGCTTTGTAGCAACTTAAGTCATGTTACATGCTTTCATGACGTTTTCAAAATTCACATTTGAGGAATGGCTGTAAAGTAATTTATGTTGTTAAAAAAAACATGAATGTCTCCCTAAGTAATGTTATCCACAGACCGTATTTTACTCATAAATCCAATTTGCTATTCTAAAAACCCATTCAAAATTCCCGAGGGAACCCATGACTAATTCTCCATCAGGTTTTAGGGACTCAGAGAGACACTTTTGAGAAAATTTGTTTCCACTTTGCCCTTCAGGGCTTCACTAAGGCTGCAATGGGTTTTGACTCCTATTCAGAGAATATTTCTATGTCCTGTTTTTGTTATTTATAGTTTGATATGAATTATACCTGAATAACAGGATGCATTTAAGTCTGAATGTTTGTGTAATTGCATTCTCTTTTTTTCCTCATACTTTGCATATTCCTAGCTTACTGCATGTCTCCATCTCCGATAAAGACTACTTTGTTTTTGTCATGAAATGAGAAACTCTGAGGAGACTCCCGGTAATGTCCCTGCGTATGAAACAATCAGACAGATGATAATAGCTTTAATAAGAGGTTGAGAGAGCAGGAGATGCGTAGGTCGGCCTTTTTCTACCAGGCTCTGTGGCGTAAGATTGTTCTCGTCCCTTTGGGATGGAATCTAATTGTTTACGAACTACATTCTACACTCATAACATCTCATTTGGGACGTTTCTCATGACTGGTGAAATTAAAACATAATAGAGCCTTTAAGAGTATCCGTATATTTTATTTACACATAATGAATTACTTTGATTTGGTGTTTTCAGAGGAGGGAGTCTCTGATTACATTTTGCATTAATGAATAAAGTTTGCTGTTGACTGCGTCGGTCTCCGGGGCTTGAGACGGCAGCCGCAGCTGAAATATAATTGATTTCCTCTGTGTTTTTGTTTTATTCTTTTGTTTAGTTTTCTTTCCCTTCAATAGGGAGAACAAGGGATCGCTGATAGTCTTTAATATTACCCCACCCACTGTGCTGTGGAAAGCATTGCCAAAAACAGAGAGAGAGAGAGTGAGTAAAAACCAACAAATGCTTAATGTGACAATTCATTGAAGGAACATTTCCTCTTTCAAAGTCTGTTTTCAGGCGAAGAGGCGGATGGCCCCAGGTGTAATGCTATATAAGTCCCATGCTTTCAGAAAACAGATTTTTACTGTCACACTGTCATGGGTATTGCAAGATGGTATGACCTACTTGCACCCCACTAATACAGGGATCAAAACAGTCTTCAGGGTACAGACCCATATTTCTGATCTCAAAGCTGCTGCCATCCATTGTGAACTATGAATACGTGTGTGTATGTGTCTCCGATTGAGAAATGAATCAAAGACTGTCCTCATGAGCTGCCATGATTTATGTCATAACCTCATTGTCTGATGATCTAGTGTAATTAGAGCCATGAATGATGAGGGAGTGTAAAGAGTTGTGGTGGTCCAATGGTTATGAATCTAGCCTGCTAGCTAAAAGGTTGCAGGTTCTATTTCAAGTAAGAGTGATTTCTGGAAAGTTACTATATGCTTAAAATACCTTCCTATCACCTCTGTGGCCTTGGGCAAGGTATTTAATCCCAGGTTGCTCCTGTGGTACTGTGCCTATGAATTGTGTAATATACTTCCCTTTGGATCCCCAAAAGGGAGTTAGAATAAAAAGTTGGTACATAAATTAAAACATGCCCTGATAGATCTTACTAAAATGCTTGCTGAGAACATCATAGAAACATACAATATTTAACACCAGCATCAAAATACATTAGTCTAATGAACATTTCTCCATTTCTTTTTAATTTTTTTTTTTTTAATTGTTTCTCAATGGGCAGGTATAGAGCACTGTTTCACACTATATGGACAAGTTGTCATAAGTACACTACTGTTGAAAAGTTTGGCGGTCATTAAGATTTTTTTATTTTTTTTTGTATGAAATTATTTAATAATTTGAGGATTAATTATTAAAAAAAAGATTGTAATTGAAGTTAAAATTTTCAGCTGGTGTTAAGAAACCATCACACAAAATCTCTTCTAGGGAAACCAAGCATGTAGTATATAATTGCAAGCAGTCTGACTTTTGGCTTAAAATCTTCTACAACCCGAATTCCGATTTTTTTTTTTAATTTGAATAAAATGAAAACAAACACTTTCAAATCACATGAGCCAATATTTTATTCATAACAGAACATAGATAACATAACAAATGTTTAAGCAGAGAAATGTTTATTTCATTTCAAATTTGATGCCTGCTACAGGTCTCAAAAAAGTTGGCACGGGGGCGACAAATGGCTGAAAAAGCAAGATATTTTGAAAAGATTCAGCTGGGAGAACATTTAGCAACCAATTAAGTTAATTGATATCAGGTCTGTAACATGATTAGCTATAAAAGGGATGTCTTAAAGAGGAAAGAGTAAAGATGAGCAGACGCTCTCCAATCTGTGAAAGAGTGTGTAAAAGGATTGTGGAATACATGTTCCTCAAAGGCTTTGCAAATCTCATCATCTACAGTGCATAACATCATCAAAAGATTCAGAGAAACTGGAGAAATCTCTATGCGTAAGGGACAAGGCTGAAGACCTTTATTAGATTCCTATGCTCTTTGGGCCCTGAGACGACACTGCATCACTCATCGGCATGATTGTGTCAATAACATTACTAAATGGGCCCAGGAATACTTCCAAAAACCACTGTCGGTAAACACAATCCGCGGTGCCATCTGCAGATGCCAACTAAAGCTCTATCATGCAAAAAAGAAGCCATATGTGAACATGGTCCAGAAGCGCCGTCGTGTCCTGTGGGACAAGGCTCATTTACAATGGACTGTTAAAAAGTAGAAAAGTGTTGGTCAGACGAGTCCAAATTTGACATTCTTGTTGGAAATCACAGACGCCGTGTCCTACTGGCTAAAGAGGAAGGAGACATTCCAGCATGTTATCAGCGTTCAGTTCAAAAGCCAGCATCTCTGATGGTATGGGGGTGCATAAGTGCATACATTTTGGGCAGCTCGATGTTTTGGAAGGCACTATGAATGCTGAAAGGTATATAAAGTGAAGGGTGAATTCTGGAATCCACTGCCCCTGCAATACATATCTTTTGAGTTATTAATTAACATTTATCTTTCTAAATATTAAATTATTTGAATGACTTCATCAACTTATGTTAAAGCATTTATTTTCCTTTTCAAACATTATATATTTTTTTTTTATATTGTCTGTGCAACTTATCAGTATGTTTTGAACACTTTCCTGTTTTGAAACTTCTGAGAAATTTAATCATTTTAATCTTGGTAATGGACATAGTTAGTAGACTCTGTTAGAGTATAATTGTTGTGGAAATGTGAATGTACAACAGAGCGGCCTACGAACTCCATGTGAGACTTGAAGCTGGCTTCTGCTGATGAAACTGCAAACTATTCTTCAGTAAAATTTTCTTCAATTTATTTTTTTTAAAATTACTCCGGGTCTTCATTCATCATATCTGGTCTTTTGGGTCTTTAACTGTAAAATTCCCCTACAAAAGATTTTAGAGCAACATATGTTCCCCTCCACACAACATCTATTTCAGGAAAGGCCTTGTGTATTTCAGTAGGATAATGCAAAACCACATACTGCAGCTATTACAACAGCATGGCTTCATCGTAGAAGAGTCTAGGTGCTGAATTGGCCTGCCTGCAGTCCAGATATTTCACCTATAGAGATAATTTGGTGCATCATTAAATGAAAAATACGTCAAAGATGACCACAAACTCTTCAGCAGCTGGAAACCTATATCAGGCAAGAATGGGACCAAATTTCAACACCAGAACTCCAGAAACTCATTACCTCGATGCCCAGATGTCTTCGAACTGTTTTGAAAAGAAGAGGAGATGCTACACCATGGTAAACATGCCCCCATCCCAACTACTTTGAGACATGTAACAGGCATCAAATTTGAAATGAACTCATTTTGCGCATAAATAGTAAAATTTCTCAGTTTAAACATTTGTAATGTTATCTATGTTCTATTGTGAATAAAATATTGGTTCATGTGATGTGAAAGTCATTTAGTTTTCATTTTATTCAAATTTAAAAAAACGTCACAACATTTCCGGAATTCCGGTTGTAGTTACTAAGATATAGTCCCTTTCACACTGGCCCTTGTCTCTTCAAGATAGTGACTGGAAAAAGCTTGTGTTATCTTTTCATTTCAGAACATGTTTTTTCACACTAATCTAACAAAATAAACCTCAGGGTCAGTCAAATCCAGGTCTGTGGCTGGGTGAGCAGCAGGGTTCTTATGCCGTCTGTGACTCTTGACAAAAATCTTTATTATCTTCCCCATACTCATAATTAATTTGGAGAAGTGGACAAAGTGCACTTGAGTGTTTGTGCCAACACCTCCGCCAATCCCCATCCCTTCCTGCGGGGTAAAATCCATACCCGATTAACGGGAATCTGCTTGCAAACACAGACCGGTCTGAAGTTGGAGTCACTACTAAGCGCCACAACTGTGGCCTGGCTTAATCTAAATTCCAGGAAAGCTTCAAGGAGGAATATATCACACACACAAAAACAAAACGTAAACCCTCGGCAAGGTTCTAAACTCTCTTTCATACACAATAAATTATTCATGACTCTACGAACTGGAGTCAAAGTCAATGATAAATGTGTTGGAGTCGATCATCCACACTTCATTAAGTTCCCACCTTCCCAATAAGACTACTAGAGTGGAGAGAGGGAAAAAGAGGGAAAGATACACATAGGTAGATTAAATACAGAGTCTTCTGTTATAGACAGGCGTTTCAGATCATTTTTCAAAGAACCAGTGACGTACAGTGAAAAATAGATATAGAAATATCAGTTTTGTATTATGTGGCCTTGGTGTGCGAATGTTTAGAAAATGAAGACAAATGTAGAAGCTGATAAAGCTTGACGTCTGAAATATTATTAGACATTGCATTGATGAAACGGGTAAGTCCCATGACACTTCAAAGACTCTTAAGTGACCTGTTTTTAGTCCACTAAAAGCAAATATAAGCTGTTTTTATGTATTTGTTTGTCTTTCTTTGGTTATTTCAGTCAGTGCTTTGAGGATCACGAAAACAGATTAAAGGATGAAAGAGTAACACTTTGATGTTTCTCCTTACATCTGTTTGAATCCGGTTGCTTATCATCTATACATTGTTATATATAGATGATATACAAGGTCAATCCACACAGTGAAGAGAGTTTCACTTTCTGAAGCTTCTTAAAACTAAGTGGCACCACAAAGATGATACAACGGGGATAAAGGCACACTTTAAAGGTATAGTTCACCCAAAAAAGAAAATTATCCCATGATTTACTCACCCTCAAGCCACCCTAGGTGTATATGACTATCTTCCTTCAGACGAACACAATTGGAGATATATTTAAAAACATCCTTGCTCCTCCAAGCTTTATAATGGTTGTGGGGCCACATTTTAAAGCCCCCCCAAAAAATGCATCCTTCCATAGTAAAAGTAATCCATACGGCTCCAGGGGGTTAATAAAGGCCATCTAAAAGTGAAGCTATGTGCTCTTGTAAGAAAAATATCCATATTAAAAACTTTATTAACTATAATAACTAGCTTTCAGCAGACGGCCGTACACATCGATTTGCAGTGGAAGAGTATAATCTGACCCGGTTCTTTGATGTAATAACGAACGCGGAAGCGCAGAGGATAGAGCAAAACAAAACACCGGTCATGCATTAGAAGTCTAAAACGATCATTTTTAAAGACAAATGTCAGAGGATTTTGATATAAGAGAAGAGGAGCTTTGTTGCACAGCCCTATTTGTTTAAACCGTGAGATGCGTCTAAGATTACAATACTCCTACAACCTGCGTCATACATTGCTTCAGGGGTTACGGGCCCCAGAAGCCGCAGTGTGGAACATGCCGCAAAAACTAGTCTGACAGATGCTCACACGACATCATATTGAGTTTAATGCAGTTGAAAACAAGGGTTTATGGGATAGACTTGTTGTATTTACAATCGCAAGCACTTTATAAAGGTCCTAGATCACTTAATTTTCACCACTCAAAATTTTAAAAACTGCTTTATGGAGTTTTGTCTGGTGAAAGTTTTTTTTTTATGTTTATTTTTTATTGGAAAGACGCCGGCTCATCGACTGAACAATGGGTATGTTGTTAAACAACAGTAAGCTACAATCCATTGAGCACACTGTACTTCTGTAGGCTACCTCACAGCCTTGTTTTCTTTTCTATCAAAAATTAAATATGGTGCAATCTTTATTAAGCCTATACAAAGTCCCTTTAAGACAAGTCATTTCACTCGGCGGCCATCTTTGAAACGCCTCCCGGGCATCCTGGGCATCATGCAATCTCTTTGAATGGGGAAACATCAAATTCTCCAAAACTGTTTTTTGGAATCACCAATGAAATCTAACAACAACCGGCTTATAAATTTCGTTTCTAAACGCTCGAGTCATGACAAAAAAAAAAATAAAAATGTATTTTTCAGGCTGGATCAAGGCAAGCTAATGCGCATGCGCAGACCTAAATGCGCGTCTCTTCTGAGGCGCGAGTCTGACTGTCCGCTGAAGTGACGCGATGACTTTACCAGTCGGCGATTGACTCTTATTTAGAAGGCGGGACTTATTTCGCCATATTGCGCGTTACACTTTCTCCCATTCAAAACAACACGAGTGGCACGTCTTGTGTTATTCTATTGTAGACAAGGTAAACAGCATATGGGTCAATAATATTTTTTGGATTTTTTGCACCTCTTCTATGATAAATATTTTCTGTATTACATTTGATTTTGGTATATTTGAGGGGACGTTAAAAAAAAGGTAACACTTTATAATAACTCACGCTATGAAGTATTAGTTAAGCACTAGTAAATAGTCAATTCATCATTTATAAAACATTAATCGACAGAATAGCTATAAATGCTTTGTTCTTGATTTATAAGCATATCTATAATGTGTTTAATAACTGTATTTTCATACTTTATTAATAATCAATTTATCATTTCTAAATTATGTATTACATTATTCACAAACTAATTATTTAGGAGTTGTCAGTGGTTCATAACATCATTTAGAAAGTGTAAGTAAATGATTAATAATGTACATTTATGCATCTTATTATTTAGACATGTAGTAATAGTTACTTAGTGTGTTAATAAATGCTTTGTAAAGAAAAAAGAAAACCTTAAGCGGTTTATCAATTTTTTACATTTTTATCTTCAGGTTGTCCAGGTTGCAAAATATCATGTGGGTGTGACTGCCCAAATACTTAATCATAACTTGTTTACATTATAATATAAATTATTATTATTCAAAGTAATATCGTTACGGACAGAAGGGGATGGAGCCACAGGTAAAATGTGAATGATGTTTATTGAACAACCAGAGAGATATAGCAGAGTGCAGGTAAGTGAATGTAGATACAGATCTTAGCAGGTGATAATCAGAGGGTTGATACTTGTCTTGATCTTTCCATGAAACGTGGATGGCAGGCAGACGTGGAGCAGACAAGACACTGAGACACTCACAGAAGACACAGAGAACACTAGGGATCTTGGAGAACGCTGGAGACAGGTATGTAGTCGTACAAGGAGTCCGTGAGGTAAGCATAACAGGTACGTATGCATTAACAAGACCGGACAGTGACTCTGTGTCTGTGTGTGTGTGTCTGTGTGTGTGTGTGTGTGTGTCTGTGTGTGTGTGTGTGTGTGTGTGTGTCTGTGTGTGTGTCTGTGTGTGTGTGTGTGTGTGTGTGTGTGTGTAGGTGTGTGTAGGTGTGTGTGTGTGTAGGTGTGTGTAGGTGTGTGTAGGTGTGTGTAGGTGTGTGTGTGTGTGGGTGTGGGTGGGTGTGGGTGTGTGTGTGTGTGTGTGTGTGTGTGTGTGTGTGTGTGTGTGTGTGTGTGTGTGTGTGTGTGTGTGTGTGTGTGTGTGTGTGTGTGTGTGTGTGTGTGTGTGTGTGTGTGTGTGTGTGTGTGTGTGTGTGTGTGTGTGTGTGTCTTTTGAAGTGCTCAAGCTGATGAGGCTAATGCATGTCAGGTGTGTCTGATTAATACTCTGGTGAGGGACTGCACTGTGATTGGGTGACTGTGGAGCCTGGCGTGTCTGTGACACATATATACTTTAAATAGATAAAAACATATACTGTGTAAGAAAAATATGCACTTTTTACTTGATGGTTATATTTTTCTTATCACTAAATTGAATCTTAAAAAAAATGTTATAACATTTTTTTTTTCAAAACCATTTGAAATCAACATTAATATAAAAAGTACATAAAAACTTGGCATGTGTGTTTTAAACCTTTTTATATATCTCCTTTTCTTTGTTGTAGCCTCTATATGTCATTGACCCTTTTTTTTATCTGTAAGCTTCAGTGAAAATTTGGAGCAACGAGGACAAAAATAACAAAATGAATAGAATAACATGCTTGAATGAATAAATATGAAGAAAAGATGGCCATGGATAACTCATGTGATGGAGTGAGTGGTGGAACTCATATCCGGACTTGTTGCCATTGTGAAGTTTATTTCCTTTCTTGCACAGGGATGTTTTAATAACAAGCTCGATGAGAGCCCCGTTGCCTGGCAACCGACTGCTGTCAACATGCAGGCTGTGTTACCGTGGGAACAGAACGACTGGTGGGAAGAGTGGGACACAAAGCTGACTTCCACCAAACAGTGATCAGCTGACATCTGGGGTCAACATCATGGCTCTCTTAGAGATCCGACAGGTTAGAAACTTCTTCTGCACTTGAACACAAACACTCAAAGACGCCTATTCAGAAAGCACACTTTTTTATAACGTCTCTGCTGTGCTAATGGCTTGTGTGTGTTTTGGATTATGCATGTGTGTTGTGTCTATGTGTATGTGCATGCAGGCCTCTTACCTTCCCTATTTCATACCCACATGCTTCCATTGTCTGGGTCGGGGTTGGTCGGTGCTCCACTGGAGTGGTTTTAAGTGCTGTTGTGAACGGAATGTGAGAGGTGAGGGAAGCTGGGGTTAATTATTTGCTGCATATTAATGGCCAGCAGTGGCGTTCAGTATGGAGAGCCAGCCTACTTCACACCGCCTCCAAAAATGTGACATTTCCAAAGAGCACAGAGTGAGAAATGTCTTTTTTTCTTCTTCTTTTTATTTATTTTTTTCCCCCCGCAGAGCCAATACGCTGCTTCAAACACTTCTGAGCACCCCGTTTATGACCAGTTCTCTCTGCAAATGCCGGCTCTCCACATTTTTCATTTGCAAATTGGATAACTTAAGGTTTGATGAACAAACTGTTCCTGTTTAAAGACTTTTAGGCTTTACTGCTCTTAGGAATAAACCAACTTCTCATGACTGCAGGGCTAAAGCAATTTTCAATCACATTAGGGCGCGTTGTTATTTTCTTCACTGAATTATGTGTATTAGATTTTTTTCTTTTTACTCCTGCGGGAGAATATTATTTTAATCTCAACTCAACAAACTCCTGTGAATGCATTTACTTCACACAGGCATTGATATTAAAGCCAATAATTTTGACTTTTAGGTATGCCCCCCAAAAAATGAAATTCTGTCATTATTTACTCACCCTCATGTCTTTCCAAATGCAAATGACCTTTCTTTCTTCTGCGGTACACAAAAGGAAGTGTTTTTCATGCTCTTGTCCATGCAAATAGAATGAATTTGGGCTTTTCATAAAAGACTTTATATACGTTTGTATGCACTACATTTTGAGTTTTTGATAGGTTTGTATGAGAGACAGTTCAAAACTCTTATTCTCTAAAAATATAGACTTTCTTACTTGCTTTCCTTCGTGTGTTCAAGAATTGATAAGAGAAGCAATGAATGAATCATTCTTTTGAGTTGAATCTTTTCAATAAAATGGTTGAGCTGGTTTGCAAAATCCGTATGAATGTTTTTTTTGGACTGTATTGTACTGATTCGGTTCTTGAGTTAAACTCACTAACACAAAGATCTAGTTGTAGTGGTTAAAAACTCACTGAGTGTGAAGTTTATCAGTGGAAAATAACATAAAGCTATTGTATGACTTTAGAAGACAAATTAGCATGGGAGCACAATTGCATAAAAGCACCAATGGGAGTGGAAAGCTCTGCACATGATCTACTGACGACGCACAAATTAAAGACGGGGTTGGGTCACTGCCCTTCCAGACCAGAGACATTTATGATTTTGTGGGAGCTATGAATAAAATAAAAATAAATTATAGAATTCACATTTTCTCATTTTATTTGTCTTATCTTATTATTTTAGTGAGTAGAATGAGTAAATTAGGGCTAAATCATTTTTTTAATACTATACTAAAAAAAACAAGAAACCCATTCTTTCCCAAGTCCCAACTCGCGAATCACATCGCGGTGGTACGCGAGAAGACTCTCTTCTTGTTCTGTCCCCGCTATAGTTGAGGCTTATGCTAAATAGCAGGCTAACTAAACAAAATGGATATTTATTCATCATTTTTTTTTAAATAAACCCACAACTAAAGGAGAGGGGGATCTAACTCTGACACTTCAGAGGCACAACTCGGAAAAGAGGTGGCTTCAAATGTATTAGGTAAATTAGGCCTAAGATGTTTTTTGACTGTCGTTCATTATAAATTTTAAATGTTGAAGATATGATAACTGTATGAAATGTACAGTATATGTTAGATATAGCCACTATAGACATTTAGAGGGACTCCCCAAAGTCTCCCCAAAAATGAGAAATGGCCAAATTGTCCCTCAGTATTTTATATTCTTGACGCTGCTCTGCTGCACTTCATTATCCGCAGCTCTGTTAGTTATTTGGAGGACAAAAAGTTTTAAAAGTTTTTAGGTTGTACTGTCTCAATAGTCTAACAGTGCTCATCAATGTCAAAATGAGTGAGATGACCGATCAAATCAAAGAAGGCGGGTCTTACTGAAGACAAGTATGAATTCCAGCGCAACGCTTTAGTTTTATCTCTGAAAGAGTGCATGGAAAGTAGCAGCTAAACATTATTATATAACATTAAATGTTTTATGTGAGGAATGCTGAACGACCGAGAGGAATGTCCAGGGATGCAAGGAACTCAACTTTTTAAAAAATGTTGCTGTTTAAAATATGGTATAATTTACAATTCATGTAACTCATAACTGAGTTACATGAAACGTTTTGGGTTTTTGACATATCAGATATCAGTAAGAGTGAACGGTGAACACGTGTGCATATTTTTAAAAAAATATATTATTTTCAAATAGATTAGGCATACCTTACTGCAGTAGAACTTATTTTACAATTCTTAGTTTTATTTATTTCCTTAATCCTTTTAATACTTAATAATTATTTAATTCTTTTCTGCCCATAGGTGCCCCCCCAAGCTCAAATTTGAAACTCTGCCTATGTTTCTGATGGTTTTCAGTTTTCTCTTATCTGCAAATTGTATAGTTGTATGGTGTATAGCGATATAACCCAGCACCCAAAATATATGGCTGATTCGCACGGGATTAAGATCACAGACCACCTCCGCGATTATTACAAATGACTAGAGGTCCCCAGATAATACTAGTCCTGTGCGAATAGGGCTTTATTGTCTAGTTTAATACATGCTTTTTTTGGGGCGGTAAATAATAGCGCAAATACCAGTATAAGACAAGCACAAACCTTAGTACTGTAAATCACCTTACATGATTCATTTAAATACTCTCCTCCCATAAATTTTGCATCTGAGAGGGAAACTCCTACAAATGCATATGCAATAAGGTCAGCTGCAAAAATAACCCTGTCCACACCTTTTCAGCGTTAATTTTTCACTGTCTTTAGTAAATCTCGTAAGTAGTTTTTTAACGCCAAAAGAGGATTTGCGTTGGCGCAAGCTGTTAGTAAATCTGGCTCATAGAATATAGTGCAGGAGTCATTTGGACTTTTATGGCACTTCTGTGTCCATTTTATTAAGCTTCAGTCCCCTGTTCATTGTAATTGCATGGGAAAAAAATGACCAGCACAGTCTTTATAATTTCTCTTTTATATTCCACAGAAGAAAAAGTCATACAGGTTTGGAATGACATGAGAAAATAATGATGTTTTAGGTGAACTGTTTTTAATGCCAGCCTACATTTCTTAAAAACTATCATTTGCTCATCCACCCACAGTCTGTCGATCCCAGAAAGACGGTTTGTTCTGTCAGTAAAGCATGCTGGTCTTCAACAAAACACTTTGGTTGTGATCCCTGGTGGTTCTGCGTGTTCATTGTTCAGTCAGTTTTCTTTAGTCCTGGTCAAGGTCACTTTCTCACTCACTGTCACCTGAAGTTCTTCATAATGTATATAAATACCCAAAAGGATTGTTAGATTAAATTCTGGCATTTTGTACTAGCACACATTTCCATTCAAATTGTTTTAATGCTAATGCTGGCACGAGTGAGAAAATTGGAATGAATGTGTGCTGCGATTAAGGTACGCTCATGTCATAGTTTAAACGTAAAAAAATATCTAATACTTTCAGTATAATTATGCATGCAGAAAACCGAGACTAGAATTTGCTCGGTCTAATGAAAGAATTTATCAGTGCTTTATAAATGTCTCGCTGATGAATGTTGTCATTCACACTGGAAATATGTAGTGATGCATTATACTGTTGCTGTTCCATACGGTAGCAGCATGGCACTGATCTGAGAACTATTGTGGGCAAGAGTTTCTGGAATAATGCCAAATATATCAGATATGTTTTTAAAAGACATGTATTACTATTTCTGTGATACTTTTATCATGTTTTGTTGTTCCTCTTAAAGGTGCAATATGTACATTTTTCTGTCAGCTAGAGGTCGCTATAGGCCTATTCAAAACAAAGGTGTAGCTTGATGACGCCAAGTTTGAGCGCGGAATCGTGTGGTCTACACCTCACAGCCGGTGGAAAATAATCGGGATAGGACTCGGGCAGAAATCATGTTTATGGATGCGATTATTAACGTTACTGTAGTATGAAGCAGAGCAGGACCCCTAGTGTTGTGGGAGCTGAACGAGGCCGCTGGAGCGATTGCGCAACACACGCCGCGAGCAGCGGAACTTTTATCATGCCGCTGTTGCCGGCGGTGCTTTTCCGGTCATGAGTATGAGGTAACGCAGCTCTGTTTATATTTGAGTGTGTTGAAAATTATGTTATAACGTTACTCTGTGCGTTCGTCGGCGGCTGCTGTGAGACACTTGTTGCACACTGCTTGATCGATTTTAGAATATCATATTCAATGCTGGATGGCATGTGTTGATAAATGGCATATAATTAATTTTAAAATGTATTGTATGATGGAGAAAATGCTGTATTAATGTTACTAAAAATAAAGCTGCATCTGATTATGCTATGTTAGCTACTTGACAAAATAGTGTTTTTCTCTGAGGCATGGTAAAGCATGGTGAGCTATATAACAACAATTAGGTTTCTGTCTATAAATATATCAAAACAGTTGTTCCCTTGTCTGTTAAAATATGTAATATATTAAAACGTCTTTGGTGTTTCCATGGTTTCTACAAAATAAAACTGGAAAACGAGGGTAACGCGGGTATGACGCAGTTGACAGGCAACTCCTCACACGTCCAGGAGCCTTGGTTAAAATTGCAATTTTCTCACGATTTACAAATAGTGTTAACATTTGGGATATTGTTAGTACTCAAGTGAACAAAATATATAACATTGGCCTAGTGGTTTTTGGATATTTTACTGCAAATATACACGTATATTACACGTAATGCACGTTTAGAATGACATGAGGGTCCTTCATATTCTGGAGTATCATATTCAGAATTTAAACAGTGTGTTTCCACAGTTCCTTTCTTCTCTTCTTTTCATTCCTCTCTACCACTCAGTCAGATGCCCAATCCATTGAGCTGCAAATCAGTTGTTCTTTTTCCTTCACTTTCTGCTTCTTTCTTTATTTCTTCTCCACATTCCCTCTGACCTCCTGTTGTAGAAGCAGATGATTTTTCCCTCTTCCGAGCTTTAAGGCAAGAAAGACAGAGAGCTGGGGACAACAGTGCATGCAGGACACACACAATCACCCTCCATGTGTTCTCTTTCCCTCCCTCACTGCATCTTTGCGCTTGCTGTTGTGCATCATGAATAAAAGATAAATGATTATGACTGAGGGAGTGTTGTTTCACTGTTGACCCCTGTCTAACCTTCTTTTGCTGTTCCATTTTGGACACAGTGAGAGTGCAGCTACTAAAGTGCAGTTGACATGAATATGATTTTGCTCTCTTTTTATTTTTTAGTAAAACTTTTAACTTTCTTGTAAAATGTTTAATATATGAATGTACTATATAGTTAATACTAGAAATTAGCTAAAATTAAATTAAACTAAAATTAGCCTAGATACCTGATACCTGAAGAAGCTAAAGAAAAATTATAATAAATAAATAATATGTATTTAAAAGAATATTTATTAAAAACTTGGGGTTATCCGGTATGTATCTTATTCTTGCTCGGTTTAAAGGGTTCGTTCACCCAAAAATGAAAATAATGTAATTTATTACTGACCCTCATGTTGTTCTCCACTCCTGAGACCTTCGTTCATCTTCAGAGCACAAATTAAAGGTGCAGTATGTAAGATTTCTGTCCGCTAGAGGTCGCTAGAGGCCTATTCAAAACAAAGGCGTAGCTTGATGACGCCAAGTTTGAGCGCGGAATCTTGGGGCATGTGGTCTTCACCTCAACAGACGGTGGAAAATTATTGGGATAGAACTCGGGCAGAAATCATGTTCATGGATGTGATTATTAATGTTATTGAAGTATGAAGCAGAGTGGAACAGAGTGTTGTGGGAGCTGAATGAGGCCCCTGCGATTGCGCAACACACGCCTCACGAGCAGCGGACATTTTATTCTGCCACAGTCGCCGGCGCCACTTCCGCTTTTCTAGTCATGAGTATGAGGTAACGCAGCTCTGTTTATCATATTAGATACATTTGAATGTGTTGAAAATTACGTTATAAAATTACTCTGTGTGTTCACTCTGTGGCTGCTGTGAGACACTTGTTGCACACTGCAGTAAGCTTGATCGATTTTAGAATATCATATTAAATGCTGGATGGCTTGTGTTGATAAATGGCATGCAATTAATTTTAAAACGTATTGTATGATGGAGAAAATAATGTATTAACACTGCTTCGGAGCATTATGAATCGTTTGAGTCGAATCAGTGATTCGGATCGTGTATCAAACCACCAAACAGCTGAAATCACGTGACTTTGGCGTTCCGAACCACTGATTAGATTCATAAAGCTCTGAATCTTCATGAAGCAGTGTTTTGAAATCAGCCATCACTAGATATTGTTAAAAAGTTTTTTTTTTTTTTTTTTGGTGCGCAAAAAAAATATCCTCGTCGCTTTATAATATTAAGGTAGAACTACTGTACTCATATCAACTGATTTAAATATGTTTTTAGTACCTTTATGGATCTTGAGAGAGGAAGTACCATTGCTGTCTATGCAGGCCTCGCTGAGCCATTGAATCAAAAATATCTTAATTTGTGTTCTGAAGATGAACAAAGGTCTTACAGGTGTAGAACAACATGAGGGTGAGTAATAAATGACATAATTTTTTATTTTTGGGTGAACTAACCCTTTAAGCCTGATCTGCCTTCTTTTGAATTTAGATTCTCAGAACTGATCCGTGAAATCTATGAGCCGGCAAATAAGGGTTGTGCCATGTTGTGAAGTCCAATTGGTGGTGATTGGTAATTTGGATGAAATATGTGTACTGTGATCCCTGAAAGCATCACTGCTATGCCAGATCAGATTTTGTGTACGCTGATGGCTTTCCCTATAAAATAACCTGTTTACTGCAGTGGCACAACAATCAAGTTTCCACGCTAGTTATTTTCCAACATAGCTGAACACTCTGCTTTGGCAGCTGGAACTCAAACAACAAATTTTTTTTCAGTGTCATGCTGTGTTTAGTCAAGTGTTCTTTGTTGTATTATCACTCACTTGGTAAACAATTTTATCCAAAGGCACTTTCCACCATTTGAGAAACAGTGCCACTTTTTTCACAACTCCCTGAAATGGCTTAGATGCAAAAAAAAAAAAAAACTTGGGATTGTGAGTGAGTACATGCTGTCTTAAGGTGTTTGCTGTTGTTCTGCTACAAATTCCCTGAATTTGCAGTAATGATGGATGTAATGATGTTTGCAGTAATGATCTCACATACCAATTAAAAAGTGTATATATATATATATATCATAGTCACCATCTATCTCACATTCCCCGGACTCCATTTCCCATCATCCCTCCTGTCACTCACCTGCTCACACCCAGTCACTTACCACTAATCACCTCCAGCTGTCACTAATTACCTGCACTAGTTATAAAGACTCTTTACAAACACACATGCATGCATGCATGGTCTTGTCTATGACCCTCCGTATGTGCTCCTTGGATGTGACGCACCTAAAGACTCCTTATTTGATGTTTGTCTCCAGTTTCACTTCTCCATTCTCCTTTGTCTCCATTCTCCAGCTCCTTGCCCCCCATCTCCAGTCCTGTGTTCTCATCCTACAAACAAAGGAAAGTGCTCAGATTATATTCATCAGTGACTGTTAAATGTGTGCGTGTGGCTACTCATTCCACATATCATTCACATTCCACATCCACCATTGCAGTTGCTACTGTGTTCATTAAAGCCTGTCTTCATTTAAACTTACCATCTCCCTGGTCTGTGTTGCCTTAAAAGCAGGTTTTGTTGAATTTCAGCACTATATTGCAGGATTTAAAGACCCACTGACATCGAAATTGGATCTTTGTGGATTTTAGTTCATGAGACCATCTCTGTTAGTATACACCTAAACGTTTATAATATATCATATCATATCATATCAATAATATCAATCAATCATTAATTAAAATATAATTATAATATATATTTTTTTAAATTTATAGTCTTTCTCTCTATACTTTTTAGCTGGTCAGGCTGGGAGTGGAAGACCAGCTGGCCGTCCAGCTAAACCAAATAAGGACGGTTTAAGCCTTGTTTTTGTTTCTCTCTCTCTCTCTTTGTCTCTCTATTTTCTTTCCCTCCCAGCAGGGTCTGCCTAACAATAGAAAGTACCATATCATGGGGTTTTGTAAAACACATTATAGGATATAATAATAATAATGATTAATAAATAAATTATTTACTTATTTGCAAACTTAAAAATATGTTTTGTACATAGAGGATATTGCACATGTTAATTTTTATCTCAGGTCCATGTGTGTGTATTTTCTACAAAATGTCTCCACGAGGATAGTAATACCAGAAATGTTTATCTTGTGGAGACATTTTTTGGTCTCCATGAGGAAAAATTTAGTAAGTCATACTAAATGCATTATATGTATATGTATGTGTGTGTGTGTGTGTGTGTGTGTGTGTGTGTGTGTTTTTAAAGTTGGCTTGAGACAGCCATCTTTTCTTCTTCTTTTATTATTATTATTATTTTGCAGGTAATTTGTATATAAAATAAAGTTTTTTTTTTTGTTTTTTTTTAGGGGTTAAGGTGCATGAATTAGATGCATTCCTGGGTCAACATATTTTGTTGATTCTAGAACAACATTCCTGTCTGAAAAAGTAGTCCTATCCCTACCCTTACCCTACCCATAAGTTATCCCTAAAATCAGAGGGAAATGTATAACACAGATATGGAAGCACCTAACCCTGGTTGTAAGCCTAAACTTGACCCTCAAATCTGATTGGTTGAATGGAATGTTCTTGTTCCATGATCAACAAAGATGATGATCCAGGAACATGTTTTATTTGACAAAATCTGGTTTTGCGGTTACAGTGCGGGTTAGGTTACATTTTTTGCAGCTAGCTGTATATAAAAACAGTAAAAATCAATGGAATGAGAACCTATAAGTACAGTAAACGTATGTGGGCATGCAGTTTGAAATATTATAAACTGCTCTTTGCGTGCAGAAGATAAGAATTCAAAACTATGTGGCATCTTTCCTTTCCCATGTCTTAAATACGGTGGCCCAGTAGTGCACAACACAACGAAATTAAAAAAGCAAACATAAGTTCACAACACAACGGAATCAAGCCACAACACAATGAAATAAAGCCACAACACAACGAAATAAAGCCACAACAACGGAAATGCTCCCGACCACTTGGGGGCTTTTAGAGCTCGGTAATATTACTATTCCTTGCCACTGTTCTATAAAGTCGACAGTTTTACAAAGATATCAATACCATGATTAGTTTTAAGTATGTAAGCATTGTATATCGACATGATATATTAATTAAAACTCAACTACGTTCACAATAGCTTCATATTTATACCAGTGAATGATTTGACGCGATACAGCGCATGATGAAGGGAACATCCACCAATTCCACCAATTGGTTAAAACGTTTAATTTGTATTCATTAAAATTACTTTTAACATTTAAAAACAGACATATTCAAATTCCAAAGGTTGTTAGTTCCTGTTGGTAAGACTGACAAGCTTTGGAATTTGAATATGTCTGTTTTTAAATGTTAAAAGTGATTGTAATGAATACACTATATATTATACGTAATATTATACGTTTTAACCACTTGGTGGGATTGGCAGACGTTCCCTTCATCATGCGCCGTGGTATCGCATCAAATCATTCACAAGTATAAATATGAAGCTATTTTGCACGTAGGTGATATTGACTTAATATTTCATGTCGATATACAGTGGTTACATACTGTTTAAACTAATTGTGGCATTGATATTACTGCCGACTCTATAGAACAGTGGCAAGGAAAACTCGATTTGTATTGTGATTCTGTTGTGTTGTGGCTCGATTTCGTTGTGTTGTGAACTTATGTTTGCTTTTTTAATTCCGTTGTGCACTACTGGGCCACCGTACTTAAAACATCATTATTCCTTTCAGAGGAGCTTGTATTGTGTTGACAGATACCCATATCAGTGAAGCAGCAATAGTGTAGTTAGACTGAGAAATTGAACAACAAAAAAATGGAGCAGTCCTATTTTTTACTAAATTTTTACTTCACTGCTAACAATGAGCACTAGTTCAATACAGAAAGCCTTTCTGCCTCATGTTTTTGAGTGAAGAATGAGAAAAAGAAACAAACAAACACCCACAGCATCTGTAGACACACCTCCACCCGTTCCACCTGCACTAATGTACACATGTGGCCCGTCACTTGCTCTCGACACGTGTTTGATGGCAGCGTGCGCCGTGATTGATTCTTGATGGGCGGTACAGCGTGGCTGCTGTTTTTAAATCCCGATCAGATTTGCTTACGCTGCCATTTTTATCGCCTACAGCCAACAGCTGACACCGCAGGTACCTCCCCTGCCTGGTTGTGTGTGTGCACACGAGCCGCCGCAAACGCTCTAAGTGCTCCCGTTTAATAACAGACGGTGATAATTTAAGATGCATCGGTGGAGAACAGAGCACAAATCACGGCGGTGACGGCTCCGTGGAGACAAAATGGAAGGAAGGGCAGTAGAGAGATAAATCACACTAGGAGGGAGGAAGAAAAAAAAAGAACAGGAGAAGTAGACAGGGATGAAAACAAGGCCTTCCTGCCGTGGCGTGTTTGTGTGTGCGTGCGTTTGTGTGATCAGTGATGAACAGACTGTGATGTCTCTAGTGAACGCTAGGCACAGCACATGCTCCCTCCTGAACAGTGTTTACAATGATCATTACTGCTTCACTGCCATTATAATGATGACCACAGAGACTAGTCTGGTTCTCCCTTTGAGACGTCTCTCTCTGTCTGTCAATGACCCACTCATACAGAACCTAGTGGGCCTGCTGGTGCTTTGGACCGAGGAGGACTGTAATACCTGGAGAAAGCTATCAGTTAGCATTTCTGTTTATCTTATTTGCAGTTGCTCGAGAGGTGGGGCATTATATAAATCTATTTTATGCTTTTTGGTGAAAATCTTGTTGAATACTCAAGAGCTGAGATTAAGGGTATTTTTATTTAGTCAACGATAAAAAACAAAGACATTTCCACATGTTGTTTTTGTTAAATGTTTAAATTAATACATAAATTGTTACATTTCTTGTCAACTGAAATATTGCAATGACAAAATTGCAATGACAACATTTAATGGATATTCTCACCAAAAGACAAATTAGAAAGATTAAAACTGTGTAAAAAATTATCAATGCATACATTGCAGAGCACTTCCAAAAGAAATGGGCTACCTGTAAAACTGTACTGTAATATACTGTAATATGTTTGCTTGCCAAGATGGCCAAAAGGTGTAGTTGCAAAGGCTGTATTTACACTGCAGATCTTAATGCACAGATCCGATCTTTTGACCATATCTGATTATTTTTTTTTGGACGACATGCTTACATTTCTTTTAAAAGTGACCTGTATCCGATGTCTGCATTTTACACTGCACTTGGCGAAAAGAATCAAAAATAGCATATATGACATCACAAATGCATTTCAATAGTACATTGAGTTTAATTTACTGACATGGAATATATATATATATATATATATATATATATATATATATATATATATATACAGCTATGGAAAAAATTAAGAGACCACTTAACATTGATTTCTGAACTTGGAGTGGTCTCTGAATTTTTTCCATAGCTGTATATATATATATATATTGTTTTGCGGTGTGTATTTTGCTCTTAACACCTTTTAACCTTATTATTTATTATTCTCAGGTTAGGTAAAGTAAGTCGAGTCTGGCCTAAATTATAAGCATTTTAAATCACTTACAATTTGGTCAGAAGACTCCTCTGTGGTACGTTCTTATTCAAAGTCTTAAAACACTATAAATCAAGCTAAGGTAG
Source organism: Chanodichthys erythropterus (assembly GCF_024489055.1). Taxonomy (NCBI): domain Eukaryota; kingdom Metazoa; phylum Chordata; class Actinopteri; order Cypriniformes; family Xenocyprididae; genus Chanodichthys; species Chanodichthys erythropterus. The sequence continues at coordinate 15,920,230 of NC_090221.1, read as the reverse complement.
GCAGCTTTTGTAATCAATTAAATTTCTTTTAATTGGTTACTTTTATAATAAACAAAAATGTAAAGGCAAATAAAACTTCATCATTAAAGTATAAAATACAGTAATCACTCTTGAGTCAAAGGTGTAGTCAGCTCTGGGCTTCCCATCTTCAGCTTGGGGTTTCTTGTCCTCAGCTCTGGGCTTCTAGGCGTCGGGGGTACTGACGTATCAGTATCCGAAGAGGCAATCAACTTATCAGTCTTTTATACTCGTGCTGTTTATTGCAGACGTTGGGTTATCTTCTTGATTGACGTACGTTGTATAACTTTCCCAAAGTTTCCAGACACTTCTCAAGGCCTCGCAGGTGCAAGCTGTCTGGCTTTTGTGTCCTTGAACTCCAGTAAACTCAGCCAAGATGGCTGATGTCCTTATAAGGTTCTAGGAGTAGAACCACAGTTCTGTGTGTCCTTGAGCACACACACAGAACCACACACACTTCTGTGTGCTGCAGTCCAGTTCTGCTCCTCCTTCTCATGGACAGGCACACACACATATCTAATAACTGTACTAACTATCAATAACTTTACATCTCTGGCCATACAGTATAATGCATTTCTTAGAAACAAACAAATATAAATAACAGTAATATTGTAAGCAATGCCTAATATTTAATACATTGGCCAAATGTATAGCAACAGACATCCAAAATCTTACCAAGGAGGCAGGGTAATTGCATTTTCTTGATTTAATACAACAATATATAAAATATATATAAAGAAACTTTTTTTAATGCAATAGTTACATCCATACATCAAAATAATACAAATTTCTCATGACAGCTTACGTACACAGCTCTGCTGGAAGTGTGCGAGTGGAATAATTAGTCAAGTCAAGTCAAGTCAAGTCACCTTCATTTATATAGCGCTTTTTACAATGCAGATTGTGTCAAAGCAGCTTTACATTGATAATTGGTATATAATTTTTCCTTTTAAAGAATAGTGTCAATGCAGGCAGATCAAAAGCACTGTTGAATAAATGTCAAGGATACTGTTGAATATCAAATGTCAAGTCAAATTAAATTAAATTAGGGCTGCACGATTAATCGTATTTTATCACGATAACGATATCTGCTTCTCTCGATTGATTTTAAATAATCATCACGATATTGGCCCGCTCTATGAAAATGAACATAATTTGGAAATATTGGAAGTAATATTAGGAATTTCGCTGTTTTATCTTTTGAAGTACCTAAAGGTTTTACCAGTTTTCATAATGTTGATCAGCTAGAAATGATTTTTCTTTGCTTTACGAATTTGCCGGGCAATTTGAATCTGGTTTGTCTTATTGCAAACGAATTGTGTTGCTTTAAAATCTAATGTGAATACATATTACAAAGCGCTCACCAAAACCATGTTTTGTATTGATTTACCATCTACCGAAGTTATCATAGTTGGTTAAATTTAAGTCTTTGTGCCACCTACAGGCCTTTTGGGTGAAGTGTAGGTTGGTAAAGAACTTGCAAAATAGCCATAGTTACATTACTCTTTTGATAGAATAAACATGATTAATAATCGTGATTATAATTTTGAGGAAACTGTGGCACTGGCTGTCGTGTTGATGATGTCTTCACAATGGAATTAATACCAAAGACCCTTTTAAGACAAGTCATTTCACTCGGCGGCCATCTTTGAATCGCCTGTCGCACATCCAAGTGCAGCTCCTATCTCTTTGAATGGGGAAACATCAAATTCTCTAAAGCTGTTTGCCAAGCTTTCGATTAAATTTCATATTTGAAATCACCAATGAAATCTGACAACAACTGTCACATAAATTTGGTTTCTAAACGCTCAAATCATGACAAAAAACTGTATTTTTCAGGCTGGATCAACCTAATACGCATGCGCAGTCCTAAATGCGCGTCTCTTGTACCTCGTTTCGGAGGCGTGCGTCTGACTGTTCCTATAGAAACCGGAGCTTCTAACACTCGCTGCAGTGACGCGATGACTTTACCAATCGGCGATTGGCTCTTATTTAGAGGGCGGGACTTATTCCGACATATTGCGCGTTGCCCTTTTTTCCGATTTATAATAATACGAGTGACATGTCTTGTGTTATTCTATAGTCTTTGTTAATACTCAGTTGAAAGATACTGTTAAACATGTCACAGCTTCTGGGTTCGAATCTACCGTCGTACAGTTTTTTTAATCATTAAAACCAAATGCGTTCACTAGTGATTGTATATTAAGGGCAGGTACAAGTTTGTGTGCTTTTTATTTTGTGGTTTCAATGGAGAAAATGGGTAGAGTCTCCACAAGGAGACGTTTTCAGGTGCATTGTTGGCATTTTGCTATTTTGAGGCAACTGTTCCATCGACCAACAAAAACTTGGTCTAAAGTCTATGGTGAAGTATTTATTTATTTTTTTGTTATTTAACAGGCACGTTATTAATATTTGCCTATAGGGGGGTGCACAACATTGAGTAAATGACCATGTGTGTGCGCTTACTCTCAATGCTGGAGTGAGTATAGCATACTAGTAAAGCATATCAGTTGTGGCTGTTTGATCAGATGTTGGTGCAGTAAATAGCCAAACTTCTGCTGACAACTGCGATTTGTTTGGTGGACACTATCTTGTTTACGAGCCTCCACGGGGAGGAAAGAGATAAGGGCCTTTTAGAATTCATTAATGCGAGGCGTTATCGACTGTGTCTCTCGCACATGTAGAAAGCGAGAACTCGGTTTAATTAAAATAACGAACAACAGCACCGCCTTCGGGGGAAGCGGAGGAGATTGATACGGAACTTTAGTCCAACTTCATTTCTCAATAGGAGCATTCGGGACATCAGAAGTGTGTGCTTTGAAGCCTTTCCCACCCAGAAATGACTTTTCTGATGAAGTACAGGAGGAGGCTGGGAATAGATGAAATTCATATTTGAAGAAGTGTAGCAGGCAGGTGGAGATACCATGCAGATCAGTGAGGCAGAGGGAGTTGATTTTAATAGAGCCGCTCTCTCACTCCGCCTTGGAGGTGGCTCTCCATCGCTCATAAATCATGCTGACCCACTCCTTAGCTCTGTGCGTTTTCTCTCCTTGTTGTAATTTATGGCCCAACGGTCAAATTGCTACAAAAAAAGTCTTTCAATTTATAACTTTTAACCTCTGGACTGAAAACGAGAATTGACGATGAGGCAATTAAAGTGCAAGTGGTTTTTCAGCACACAAATACACACACGGAGGGATGGCTTTCGTCAGTGAGACGGTGCTTGCCTGAATGACATTATCATATCGATTGTCACATAGTGATGCCAAGGTTTTCTAATATTAGATTAAGTCCCATGTTGCCAGTCGCTCTATTAATGGGGCAATAACTAGCATTTCCCATTAAAATTTGATGAAAGATTAATAATAATGAACATTACTTACGGGGTAGTCATTACTAAATGTCACGCGCTGATTTGCAGTATCGACTCTGAGGGCTTCAAAAGCACCGTTTTTTTATAGTGTTTAGCTCTAAATTGAAGTTAATATCCTGTACTTGTTTCACAAGCCAATGTGAGCGGCAGAAAGCCAATAAAATGGAGAGCTATTGCGGCAGACAAGAAAAATAAAATGCTACTTTTTATTTGGCCTTCTAAAGTCTCTGATCTGCTCAGCCTGTGGTTGACGTGCTACTAAAAGGACAGAATCTCACCCGTCAGACACCAGTGGTATGGATGAGTGAGTGAGTGAGTGAGTCAGTGATTGACTGACTGAAAGAGATTCCTTCACAAAGATAAAAAAAAAAGGCCAGAGTGAGGAGAGAGGTGAAATCACCTGAGGTGAGGAAAGGCAAGATTAGAGATGAGGTAAGATGAGAATATAGCAGTGCAAATATAAGAAGAGCAAGATGGAGATGGAAGGAAAGGAAGGGTCAAGAGAAGAGAGAGAAGCTGAATACCTTCTGCTCTCGACTCTGGTTTGTGTGTGGTGAGTCTGGACAGTGGCCATGGTTTTGGTGGGTGGAATGAGACCATATCCCATTCATGCAGTGATGAGCTGATAGAACCCCCTGCTCATTACAGTACTGCAAATTAACTTCAAACTAAACATAAGAGATGATATAACCGTGTTTAGACATGAGTTAAAGGGAGTGCGCCCTGTTATTTGTCATGTTTGGGGTGCTGCTGTTCGGAGCGTATATCAAACTGCCAAAGTCACGCCCTCCAGCGGTGAACCATTGAAATTTCGAAACACTTATGATGTAACGAAGCCTCGATTACTTAAATCACATGAGTTTGATACACGCTCTAAACCACTGATTCCAAACAAAAGATTCGTAAAGCTTTGAAGCTTCATAAAGCAGTGTTTTGAAATCGCCCATTAGGGTTGGGCGATGTCTCCTAAATTGGCGGTTGAGGATGTTTACAGTAAAACATCGTTATGGACGATGAAATCGTCGGGGTGGGGGGGTGTATTTTAATTTTTCGTTATTATATAATTATTATTCATTATTTTACTTTATTACTTTATTTATCCCTTTTACGCGTACAATCACACCGGTGTGATTAGAACGTTCAGGGCAGTGCATCACGTGATCAATTGCCAAATTCAAACGCGCGCAGCACTTTTGATATATCACAAATATGCAGTGTTTTCAACCACAAAATGTTTATTTTAGGTTTCGGATGTTTAAATACATATACGATGTTGTGAATCCAACAGAACCTGCGGCAAGAACTAACATGGCGACGCCCATAATGTGTATAGCTCAACTAACGCAATCATTATGAAGTTGTTTAAACAGCAAAACACATCCACTGTCACATATTTGACAATCTGAATATCAGATATTTCATGTTATAGTTAACAAATTAGTGAATATTTTGAATAAAAAAGGAAAATTGAAATAAAAGCAGATCATCAGTCATACAGCGCTGCAGTGTGTGACATGACAAGCAATGACGGGTTACCATGGAAACAATAAAGTGATAAGTTCTAAATAACGGTCGCCTTGAAAAACTCACGCTGAGGGGTCAGCCAGAATATTTTAAACTTACGTGCAAAAGGGTTATTTTATTTCCCAACTAATGACTCATCCGGGCTTTCCAATAGGTTGCAAGTGAGGGGAATAAAAGGGGCGGAGCGGGGCGGGGTGGGGGCGTGGCATCACGATGGTGTCTCTCCATCGTGATGATATCGTCCATCGGCACAACCCTATCGCCCATCACTAGATATTGTTGACTAAAGTTATTTTGTTGTTTTGGTGCAAACAAATAATTCTCATCGCTTCATAACATTAAGGTTGAACCACTGTAGTCACATGAACTGTTTTAAATATGTCTTTAGTAGCTTTCTGGGCATTGAAAGTGTTAATTATCTTGCTGGCAATGCAGGCCTCACTGAGTCATCGGATTTTATTAAAAAAAAAAAAAAAAAAAACGACATGAGGGTGAGTAATTAATGATAGAATTTCCATTGTTTGGTGAACTAACCCTGTAATGTTGTGTCTCCAAAAACACTTCATCATCACAAGCACACATTAACAGTGTATAATACAGCTGACCATGTGATAAAAACAATTATCATGTGGCCTATTAGTCAGAATGAAAGAAATATTTAATTTATAAAATATTATTAGAAAGGCAATTTTTTTTATGAATGGATATTTTTGACAAACAAATACTGAATGAGTGTGGAAATGATTTGGATTGTAAAAAGACATGATGTGACATGTTCCTTTCACATATGATAATCTAAAGTGGCTAATATATGTGTATTCAAAACGTCAAGAGGTCATATTATCATACTATTGCATCACAGACAAAAAGTGTGATTTGTCTCTTTCATGTAGTCTTACCTAAAGTGTGACATAAAAACGTTGAGCGTATTGATTGGTCAGCAGAATTTGAGAGGTGACAGCATATATTGTTTATCATCTGGCCTTGATTGCTCAGCCAGATGGCTGCAGTGACGTGCAGAACACACATCACACACAAGCTCATCACACGCTCTCTCTTTTTCACACACACTTTCTCTCTCACACATACACACCCACACACCAACCCTGGTACACTTTATGCATACTCTGATGCACTTTCTCAATATGCCAGTTGTCACTGCAAGTTACTGTGGCAGCATTTTGCCAGCTGCTTACCCATCCGTTGTAGCTTTTATCTTTTTTCTTGTCTTGGTTCTCAGTCAGAGGTCACATGTGTCAGACACTTCCCCATTAATCTTAATTCTGTCAGGTGTAATGCTCTGTAATATCTCTCTTCCATCTCCGTCATTTTCTTACGTAGTAACAGCAGGGTTCAGTAAAATTCCGAATTAAAGAATTGTCTGTCTTTTGTTTCATGAGTTGGACTTTGAATGGGAATGACATTAAGAATAATTTACTGAATTGAAATTTAAAGAAATTAAACACGGTCAGACAACATGGAAACAAAAAATAAATCATTACATTTTAAAGGTGCACTCAGTATTTTTTTTTTTTTTTTTTAATTATTATTTATTTAATTTTAGTATGATACACTGTTTGAGACCTAGCAGCCATGATTAATTTATTTCACGATCAAAAGTGTCTAATAATGGGGGCTACTGAGATTAAACAAATTGCTCTAAGCTGGTCATGTGATTTGAGGCATTCTGTTCCATGTAAATCACATATACAGTGGGGACCGAAAGTTTGGGAACCCCTTTCAGAATCTGAAAATGTGAAAATTTTTAACAAAACAAGAGAGATCATACAAAATGCATGTTATTTTTTTGTTTAGTACTGTCCTGAGTAAGATATTTTACATAAAAGATGCTTACATATAGTCCACAAGACAAAAAAAAAAATAGCTGAATTTACAAAAGTTCAGTACATGGAAATTACATACAGTGAGTCTCAAACTCCATTGTTTCCTCCTTCTTATATAAATCTCATTTGTTTAAAAGACCTCCAAAGAACAGGCCAATCTCAACATAACACTGACTTATGTAACAGTGGGGATGTACGCCCCCAATATTTGCATATGCCAGCCCATGTTCAAGCCATTACACAAGGGCAGCCAGTATTAACATCTGGATCTGTGCAGAGGTAAGCAAGCAAGGACAATAGCGAAAAATGGCAGATGGAGCGATAATATCTGACATGATCCATGACAACATGATATTTTTAGTGATATTTGTAAATTGTCTTTCTAAATGTTTCGTTAGCATGTTGCTAATGTGCTGTTTCTTACCATTGTTTCTTACTGTATTCACGGAGACAAAAGCCGTCATTATTTTCATTATTAAACACTTGCAGTCTGTAGAATTCATAAACACAACTTCATTCTTTATAAATCTCTCCAACAGTGTAGCATTAGCCGTTAGCCACGGAACACTATCAAACTCATTCAGAATCAAATGTAAACATCCAAATAAATACCATAATTACGTGATTAGACATGCTGCATGACGAACACTTTGTAAAGATCCATTTTGAGGGATATATAAGCTGTGTGAACTTTGTTTATGCAATGATAGAGTCGAGAGCTCGGGAGGGGGCAGAGAGCGCGAGCAATTAAAGGGGCCACAGCCTGAATCGGCGCATTTCTAATTATGCCTCAAAATAGGCAGTTAAAAAAAATAATAAAAAAAAATAAAAGGTATTTTAAACTGCAACTTCACAGACACATTCAGGGGACACCTTAGACTTATATTACATCTTGTAAAAAAACGTTCGATGGCACCTTTAAAATAACCGTTCAAAAGTTTGGGAACCCTTGGATCTTAATACTGTGTGTGGTTACCTGATGGTCCATGACTGTTTTTATGTTTTGTGATGGTTGTTCATGAGTTTGTTCTTGTTTGTTCTGAGCAGTTAAACTGAGCTCTGTTCTTCAGAAAAATCCTCCAGGTCCTGCAGATTCTTCAGTTTTCCAGCATCTTTTGCATATTTGAACCCTTTCCAGCAGTGACTGTATGATTTTGAGATTCATCTTTTCATGCTGAGGACAACTAAGGGACTCAAACACAACTATTAAAAAAGGTTTAAACGTTCACTGATGCTCCAGAAGGAAACACGATGCAATAAGATATGGGGGGTGAAAACTTTTTGAACAGGATGAAGATGTCCACATTTTTCTTATTTTATTGATATATATATATATATATATATATATATATATATATATATATATATATATATATATATATATATATATATATATATATATATATATATATATATATATATATATATCATTTAGTACTGCCCATCAGAAGCAACAGAAGATACTTGCATGTTTCCCAGAAGAAAAATTAAGTACAATTTACATTGATCTTCAAATTCAAAAAGTTCTCATGAACAACCATCACAAAACAACTAAACAGTCATGGATCATCAGGTAACCACACACAGTATTAAGATCCAAGGGTTCCCAAACTTTTGAACGTTATTTTAATAAATTCAGCTATTTTTTGTCTTGTGGATTATATGTAAACATCTTTTATGTAAAATATCTTACTCAGGACAGTACTAAACAAAAAATAACTTGCATTTTGTATGATCTCTCGTTTTGTTAAAAATTTTCACATTTTCACAGATTCTGAAAAGGGTTCCCAAACTTTCGATCCCCACTATATCATCTCTGTTTTAACTATTTTAAACAGATTTTATAAAAATACAGTTAATTTATTTACCTGTAATACTTTTAATGAGGAAAAAAATAGTGCACCTTTTAATTTTGACAAATTATATCAGATTTATATCACAAATATGATATAATTATATGCTAATTATATTATATTTATTCCCTGATACATATAAATCAGTTATGAACATTTAACACAAGTCAAAAAAAAATTAAATATATATATAATATAATATAATATAATATACAGTTGCAAGAAAAAGTATGTGAACCAATTGCAGAATCTGAAAATGTAAATAATTTTAACAAAATAAAGGAGATACAGTAACACAAAATACATGTTATTTTTTATTTAATACTTTTTTTTCTTTTTCGTTTTCTTTTTTTTTTTTTTGAAGAAAACATGATGCATTGAGAGTCTGGGGGTGAAAACTTTTGAACAGGATGAAGATGTCCAAATTTTTCTTATTTTTGTTTAAATATTTTTTTTTTTTTTCATTTAGTACTGCCCTTTGGAAGCAACAGAAGATACTTTCATGTTTCCCGGAAGACAAATGAAATACAATTTACCTTGATCTTCAAATTTCAAATGTTTTCACCACCTGTCTATTAATGCATCATGTTTCCTTCTGGAGCATCAGTGAATGTTTGAACCTTTTTTAATAGTTGTGTTTGAGTCCCTCAATTGTCCTCAGTGTGAAAAGACAGATCTCAAAATCATTCAGTAACTCTTGTAAAGGGTTTAAATATGCAAAAGATGGTGGAAAACTGAAGAATCTGCAGGACCTGGAGAATTTTTTCTGAAGAACAGAGCTCAGTTGAACTGTTCAGAACAAGCAAGAGACTCATGAAGAACAATCACAAAACAAACAGTCTTAGATCATCCAGGTAACCACACACAGTATTAAGAATGAGTGGTTCACATACTTATGAATGAGGTTATTTTAATAAATTCAGCTATTTTTTTGTCTTGTGGATTATATGTAAACATCTTTTATGTAAAATATCTTACTCAGGAGAGTACTAAATGAAAAATTACATGCATTTTGTATTATCTCCTTTATTTTGTTAAAATTATTCAAATTTTCACAGATTCTGCAAGTGGTTTACATACTGTATATATAATATATATTCTTGTACTTTGTTAAATTGAAATTCGAGTTGCAATTCTGCATCATGTTTTCTACCTTAATTAAAATTAGGGACTAAATTCAGGAACTGAACTCTAACTCAACTCTGAATGATTGACAGATAAGATTCCATAAATCCAATTTTTCTTTTCAACTTTATATTAGGGCTGCACGATTAATCGCATGCTATTCTCACACGCATTTCGTCAGTAAAGCCGGTTCCCTTATTACCGCTAAAACGCCATCACCTGTTTTTAAACGGAGCGCCTTTTAATAGACAGAGCCGTAGTTCACAGACAAGCCACGCAATATCGCGTTCATTATCGCAGGCGATTCATCTGCGATATGAACACGATATTGCGTGGCTTTTCAGTGATCTACGGCTCTGTCTATTAAATGTCGCTTCATTTGAAAGCAGGTGATGGCGATTTAGCGGTAATCAGGGAACCGGCTTTACTGACGAAATGCGCGTGAGAATAGCATGCGATTAATCGTGCAGCCCTACTTTATATGTTTAAAAAGCTTGTTTTGGAAAAGGTTAGTTCATGTTTCTCTGCTTGCCTATAATTTTACTTACAGGAATACTTTACCATGTTGTTGTTTACCGTATATGGCATCATGGCAATCTGACACCATAAGTTTAAAAAATGTGATGAAATATTTAAGAAATTGCATTCATGTTGTACCCACAGTTCAAACACAGTGTGAGCGAAAGATCAGCAATCAAACACTGGGACCTGGAAAAGCATTCAGATAGAATACTCAACATAATCCTCACCCCAAAACCACCCGTCTCACGAGAGTGACCTACTTTATACTCTCTTAGTTTTAACATGGGCTCAGCTGTCATCCTGTTTTGTGTCATAGCAAAGAGTTACATTAGAATCAAACTTCTGACCACAGTTCTGTTTATCTCACTGGTCTCAGACACCCTCTGATCTGTAAAAAGTTACCCATCAGTGAAGCAGAGTTTATCTGTTTTATGTCAGATGTTCAGAGCTGTTCTGTCTCACATAATTTGGCTGAGGTTACACACGTATGTTGCAGCTCTTGACTCCGGAATGCCTGTTTGAAACTGTTCTTGCTGTGAATTGACACATTCACTGTGGTAGGCCGTTGTTCTGAGAGCACCATGGCACCAGTCATAATGAGAATACATGGTATTCAGTTGCTGAGACTCTCGCTCTCCAAAAGTAGAATTGGTTTTGAGCCTTTGGAAGGTCACATTGCAATGCTGTCCCACTTTACTGACACAATTAAACATTGTTAGGATGGCTGCTCTAAAAAAATGTACACTCTGCCAACCCCCCCCCCCCCACACACACACACACACAGACACGCGCACACACAAAGTCACTTCTTGTTTTTCTTCTGCTGCTTTTCTGTTCTCTTCTCTCACACAAAAGCATTACAAAGTAATTATGATGGAACCGTCTCTGAAGAGCTAGATGAATACCTTCCCTGTAAAGAAAAATGGTTCTAAACAGTACCAAATTAGGGTTCTTTTGTTTGCAACAATAGCAGAACCCTTTTTGGTGTTAAATATAACCATTTTTATAGGGTTCCATAAATAACTATGCTTTGAAAGTGCTATGGAACCTCAGTAGTGTGTTAAAGGTTGGTAGGAAACCAGTTACAATTTGAAAGTTACAATTTGTAGACATTTTAAGATAGAGATCATTTACCTGTTGAGAGTGTGTTGACAGTCCATGTATTTGAATGGCTAAGCTCCAGAAAACCAGTAATGATGTGGCTTTGATGGTTACAGATAAAAAAAAAAAAAAAAAAAAAAAAGGCAGGAAAAAGTGAACACTGAACTCTAACACAAAGAACCATTTCAGCATGTAAAGTGTTGTTCAGGGTCATGTGGTTGTAAATAGAACTGTTACTATGTGTAAAGAACCTTAAAAAAAAAAAACATTTTCTCTCACAAAATATAAAGATTTTTTTTTTTCTTGAGTTATTAAAAACCAATAATCTGTCAATTAAAATCTGTAGCAATTAGTTGATATGTCAAATTTGTTAATTTTATTTCTGAAAATTGGGGTAAAAAGTGATAAAGTAGCTGTGCTGCATGTCAAAATATGATGAACCACCAATGACTTTTTATTGTAGACAGCTTGGTGGTTATAAGGTAACAATTTATAGGTTTGACACATCATCCGCCCAGTATCTATAGACTGTTTGTCCTTATTCAATTTGTAAACTCTTCAACCATTAATTTTTATTAATTGATATTTAAAAAAAAAAAAAAAATGTAATCTCCATGTGTGATTCTTACATTTAAATATTGTTTGTTTTTCTTCCTTAACTTTTTACCCTGCCATTAACAAGATTTTTCTGTCATTTATGACAATGCTTTCCAGCCATTTACAAGTTTTTCTGGCAATCCCTGTTTTCACTGGTATACAGTAGGGGCCACTGTTACAAATCTAAATCCAAAGATCCAAAAAAGCAAAGAAGATATATGGAAACCAGAAGGAGCAGATATAAGTTAGCTAATGTGATCATCAAACATTCAACAACATATAAATCAAAATTGCCTAACGTTACTGAGAGAAATGTCAAACCCACAAAGAGGTATTGGACAGTGAAGTTCTGGGGGCATTTTGGACTTGATCTACTCTATCTACATTTTCATCATTGTTCTGAATACAATCTGGATAAAGTCTTTGACAAAAAAAAGCAGAGGCTCTGTTCTTGCTTATATATATACAAAATATTCTCGGTGCCGTAAAAAGTTTGTGAAAATGGTCAAAAATACTGGTACTGGTTGGCAGCTTATTTATTTAGCTTATTTAGAAATTCTGCAATTTTTTGCCTCAATTAAAATTACAGATTGGGAACTGAACTACAGACTTTATTCTTAATGATACACAACCCTGATTCAGATTGCAAAAAACTTTTTTTTTTTTCAATTACACACACTCAAAAAAATAACTTGTTGGTCTAACTTAATTCAATTATGACACCTATTTCCACACAGTTGAACTGAATTATTTGAACTTAAGCTAGGTTAATTGTACTAATGAGTGAAATTCATCCTAATTGAATGAGATCACACCAGTTTCATTTGACGTATTCTGTGTATGTTTCCTGAACATAATTCATTCTTGTTGATCCAACCATTTTTTTTTTTTGTTACCATCATGGTGAAGATGTGCGCTTGTGCTTAGGTTTTGAGTAGCTGTTGTACACAGACATACATGTTTCATGACCATTTAGAGGGGAAAAGCTGATGACCATATGTAGACTGTGTAAATTTTGTGCTGGCCCTCAAACTAATTTATTTATATTTCTATAAAAACTAAACTAAAATAACACTTTTCAGATGTTAAGTAACATTTATAGCATGCAAGAAATAATCAGATAAAGAACTTCTCATCACTGGCTTTAGCACAGTTAATGCTCGTTGAGAACAATATAAATTTGTTTTACATAGCCACCTAGAGCCTAACCACAAGGTCTACACTTCAGCATAATGGTAACCTCAAAAAATCGACATAACATAAACTCTTTTAAATGTCAAATATAACTGAACTTCAAACTTTAAAAGGTATTTCCATTTACTAAAAAACACATTAAACAGCACTTAAGTTCAACATTTACTGTCCCAATCTTTCCCTACGCAAAGCATGCTGGGAACTAGAAATCCACTGCCCAGGTTCAATCAATGCAAATGATTCATGTAGTCCCAACACAAATGGTTTAGGTTGACCTAACATTTTGCAAATTTAATTTCATTTAACATAATACAATTGAGTGCGAATGCCAATTAAGTAAAAAACTAAAGATTTGTGTTGGTTCAGCTTATTTTATTTAAATAAACTGAACAAGCAGCTAGAATCATTTTTTTGAGTGCATATAAAGGTTAGTTCAGTTCATGTGTTGCTTTGATTAATTTACTTGTAGGAATAGGAATATATATATATATATATATATATATATATATATATATATATATATATATATATATATATTTTTTTTTTTTTTTTTTTTTTTTACTGTAGAGGTCATCATAGTGACATCCCAGTATCCAGTATAGACAGTTGTGTTTTATAAAGAAATGTCTGTTTGTGTTTTTCTTTTTCTTTTTTTTTTTCATTACTGAATCTATGGCTGTACTAAACACAATAATTAGCATTCATGCAGAGCAGGCAAACTTTAGAAACACAACTATTTGCTGTCCAATAGAGGACAAAGAGAGATGGTGACTGAGCGAGCAAGGGAGCGATTGCAAAAGATAAAGAGACTAGTCTGTCCTCTATTTGTGGGTAATTAATGTCTTCACTTTGCCAAACCATTTTGCTAGATATCTACATGGGGACCTTACACAAAGTTGTTGAAGGGGGATGCCTTCCTCAGATAAGAGTGATATTGAATTATCTGTGAATGAGATTACCATCAAGGGCTTCAGAGTTAATCAGCATATCGATTCTGATGGCGTTTAGTATGCTAATCAGGGTGAGGTGTGCCACTCCCTCTCTTTACAGGCACACAGAGGCCAGACAGAGAGACTGGAGAAAATACATTATCTATTGCAGTACGTTGCGCGATACTTTCCATGACCTTTACAAGGTTGTGAAACAACGGCCTGACTTAACAAATATAGATGACTTCATTAAAGAGCTTAAAGAGAACATTTCCACACACGTCTTGGCCATGTAATTGATGGTATGTGTGAGCGTGTCTGTATGTGTGCTTATGGGTGCTTCTTCAAATATAAGTACTTTTATTAAAATAACAGATTCCTTGTCTACATTTTTCTTTTTGTAAAATTCTAAAAATCCCATTATTAAAAATGATTGCATTTAAAAAAATATATATTCTAATAATTTCTCATATAATTGTCATTTTTTTTAGTGTGAAAATATGATGAAAATATTATTTTTTAAAAATTTAGGATACATTAAAATGCTAGCTATGAAATCAACCTTAGCAAGACAGGAGTCTGCCATTTTATTACAAAACTGTTTAAAAATTTAATTTCCAAATGACATTGATATTTTCCTGTGATGTTGTGCACTGGGTTAAAAGTGCCTATAGTTGAAGAAACACCCTAATTCTGGGAAATCACAGAAACAAAAATTGCTTAGGATTATGATGTTAAAGTGACTAAGGTGTTGTTTACGAACGCACGCTCACACATACACGCACAAGAGCTAGAGTCTAATTTGTCTGCGAGTCTGCTCAATAAAGATAACAGAGCTTCTAGCGGCTGAAATGAATTTGTCTTCCCTTCACACTAGTATCGTCAGCCATGTCCACTAATTTGCTCACACATTTCTTCACTAAGCAGTGTTTCAGACCAATCCTTATTACGTACATATATATGTATGTGCGCGTGTGCGTGTGTGTGTGTGTTGCCGAGTAGAAACAGCTCTTATTCGCAGAAACAAATATGGATCCCATTAGCTCAGGAAACAAGTTTTAAACCAGCATTTGCCAGAATAAAATTTGGTTGGGAATGTATCAGATTTACAGCGGATTTATTTTAACACAGTGCCTACTTGTGCTGACGTTCAAGGATTTTGCCGCTAAAACTCGTACACTCGACACAAACCCGTGCGGCGGAAAAGATGGATCACGGTGTTCAAAGATGCCTACGAGAGGGGTCATATGACAAAGGATTTGCTCTCTTTGAGCTAATAAGCACAAGAAAGTATGAGAAATGAAAGCAAATGACTTTGAGGATTTAAAGGGAGGAGGGACGTCCTTAATCACAAACGCTTCCCCTCCCCGTGCCACTGTGGGTCTTTCTTCTTCCTCTTCAGCCTATTGCTTTCTTCCTCATCCCTCTCTTAATTCCTCTCCCCCTGTGTTCCAGAGAGGGAGTGAGGATCTCCCAGGGGCTTCTCACATCTGCTTTGATCAGGGTGTCAGCGTGAGTGTGTCTGTGTGTTTCTCGTTGGTACGTGTGTGTGCTAAATAAATCATTTACACTATGAGTACCCCGCTAGCTTTCAGGCCTCTCTAAAGACTTACATCATGCAGTGCCACAAGGACATTTTTTGAATCCCACATCCACGGGATTGACAATGGTTCGGATGGCCCCCTGTGGCGTTCCTTCTTGCTCTCTGTCATTAAACACTTCCTCTCTGGAGGAACAACCCAGGAATGAACAAATCTGATGTCATATCTATAAACATTGGGTAATTTGAGTTGTCTTTGATACCGAGCGTGTGTGTGTATCCAAGGATCTTGCCATATTAGGACCGTCTGGATGTGTTATCTAGAGACGTGTTACTGACAGGCAAGTCAGCAACATGGTGCAACACCTTGTACTCCTGTGCAAACAGATTTTGGCTTCAGAGAGAAAATTGCTTTAAGTAGAATTCCAGAGTTTGTTTCATTAATCTTGCTCTAGTCAGTCAGCAAGTGAGCTAATGGACTCATTACCATCCCTTATAATAGCCTAAGAAAAACATTGAGATTGTCATGAAATCAGCTTATCACTCCTTGTTTTTTTGTTTGTTTGTTTTTTATTTGGCTTTCAATGCTGTTGGCTTAATATAAACATCAGTGGGTGTAGGCTGTCTCACAGTATACTTTGTATCACTTTCTGGTTCCAAAATTTCATCTGATGCAAATGGTTCAGGTGTGAATAGAGTATTTTAGTATATTGCCCATTTTAGATCAGTTTTATTTTATATACACTAATGTTCAAAAGTATGGTGTAGGTAAGATTTTAAAAAATGTTTCGTATAGAGTAATTTATGCTCACTAAGGCTGCATTTATTTGTTAAAAATCAGTCAAAACTATATTAGGGTCCACACCAACAAACGATAACACCGTTTTTTCCAAGTGCACGCTGCAGATTTGTCATCTGCCGCTTTAAATGCTCAAGCTCTTTAAAGCAGAATGGATTCTGATTGGCTGTCAATGTTCTTATTGAATTGAACTGAATACCTTTATTGTCCTTGTATACTTCTATACAATGAAATTAATAGTACTACTCTGCCGGTGCATTGCGACCAAAAAACAAACAAACAAACAAAAAAAAACAACAACAATGGATATAATAAAAAAGAAATATCAGTAAAAAATTAAACATTTCCATCTTAATAAATAATAAATAAATCTAATGAAGACTGTAAGATAAATAAGTAAACACATAATCCACAAATATTCTACTTATTTTGTTACATATTGAATATTGTACATTATGTAAATTTAAGGCTTAGAATTTAGTGCAGCTATGGCTCTGGGATAAAAGCTATTTTTCAGTCTTTTTGTTTATGATCTGTGTGTTCGT
Organism: Chanodichthys erythropterus; assembly: GCF_024489055.1. Lineage (NCBI taxonomy): Eukaryota > Metazoa > Chordata > Actinopteri > Cypriniformes > Xenocyprididae > Chanodichthys > Chanodichthys erythropterus. The sequence continues at coordinate 15,903,266 of NC_090221.1, read as the reverse complement.
TTACTGTCCTGTAGCATCTGCCCGAGGGCAGCAATTCAAAGTGTTGGCGTCCAGGGTGGGAGGGGTCCCTAAGGATGTAATGGGCTTTCTTGAGGCAGCTGGAACTGTACAGAGGGGAGAGGGCAGCGAATGATATTCTGGGTGGTGGTGGTGATGACTCTCTGAAGCACTTTCCTGTGCAGCTACTAAACCACACACAAATACAGTATTAGTGTGCTCTCTATCTACGGAGCATCGGGAAAAAGATACAAGCAGTTTTTTTCAGTCAGATGGTTCTTCCTGAGGCTCCTCAGAAAGTAAAGTCCCTGCTGTGCCTTCTTTATTAGTGCTGTGGTACTAGAACTACAGGTCAGATCATTCTCAATGTGGATGCCCAGAAACCAAAAGTCTGAAACCCTCTCCACACAGTCACCGCTAAAGGGCATATACCACCCCTCAGCTCTTTGGTCTTGGTGGTGTTAAGGACCACACTATCTATACACCACACAGACAGCCGTTCCACCTCATCCCGATATACAGACTCATCTATCTCGCTTTGAGATGCATTAAACAACAGTGATGTCATCCGCAAGCTTGACGATGGCATTGCCGGAGTGTGCAGGGATGCAGTTGTGAGTATAGAGGGTGTAGTGTAGGGGGCTCAGCACACACCCCTGAGGGGAGCCAGTGTTAAAGGTGCTAAGGAGGATGTTTTGTTTTATACATTTTTGCAATATTACTTGAAACTGTCTTTACTAACTGATAAAAGACTATTTATTAGGTGCACTGAAAGGAATAATATTAATATACATCATCTGTGCACGAGGTAGGGCCTTAAAAACAGTCACTGCCGCGACGTTCCTTGTGAGAGACTTTCCACACTCCACAGGCGCCGCATGCAATGTTTTTGTCTGGAGACAGGAGTAACAACTGCAGATTATGAGTTACCTGCGGTGAGTCCGACATAATGAATCCACTAACACGATACAGCGAATTCAGGTGGTAAACATTCGTGTTCCAATACTCATGGCACGAGTTTTGGGAGGTGTTCCCTCGAAAGGAGAGGGGGTTGTTCTTACGCATGCGCTCATTTCAAAAATTCAGTAACAGTCTTTGGATTCTCAGTTGACGAAAATATCCTCTTTATTACCTTTAAGGTTGAAGGCTGAGGAGATGCAGGGCCCTACCCTGAGCCTCTAGGAGTGATCTGTCAAGAAGTGCTTTATCCAGAGGCAGATTGAGTGGGGCAGTCCGAAGTCTGCCAGCTTGGTCACTAGTCTGTGGGGGAGGATGAGCAGCCTAATATAGCTCCCCTGCTGCTCCAGGTGGATCACAGCAGTGTGAAGAGCTGTGGCTATTGCCTCCTCTGTAGATCGATTTGCTCTGTTTGCAAACTGGTGTGTCTCGAATATGGGTGTAAGATTTGGTAATGATATGACTCCCGGACCAGTTTCCCAAAAAAAACACTTCATAATGGGTGACAGTGCCACTGGGCTAACTATAAGTGAGAACTTCAGACAGGGTGGAATGGCGGACAAGGATAGAGACTGGTTGAAGATCTTAGAAAGACCCCCGCTAGCTGGTCAGCATAGTCCTTCCGAATTTGTCCAGTGATGCCATCCTGCATCCTTCCTCGGATTCGCTGCCCTCATTGTGCGCCTCACCTCTTGCTCCTCCACATTGAAGATGTGGCTACTGTGAGCTGTTTGGTGTAATGTGACTGCCTCACTCTACCACAAAACAGGCCAAGAAATGGTTGAACTCCTCTGCCATTGATGCATCACTGTCAGCAGCTGAGAGGTTGCTGAATCTATGGTTGGTAATGTGCTGAACCCTCTCCCACACCTGCCTCGTGTACTGTGAAGGTGGTCCTCAATTTTCCTCCTTTGAGCAGCTTTGGCCTCTCTGATACCTCATTTCAAGTTGACTCTGGCAACTAAAATCAGTGTCCCTGAGTAGCCACTGGACTTCTCTTGTCATCAAGGGCTTTTTGCTGGGATAGACCCTGATACACCTGTCCACAGTGGCAATATCCATTCAATACTTAATGTAGCCCAGGACAGCTGCATTGTACTCCTCCAGGTCCTTATGTTCAAAAGGGGCACTTTTCCTGAGGGGTGGTATATGCCAGTATTAGGAGCAAGGACAAGTGGTCAGACTGGCCCAGGTGTGATAGTGGTTTAGCCCTGTAGCCCCATTTGATGATGGAGTAAACCCTGCCTTGTATATTTGCACCTCTAGTGGCACACCTAACATAATGATGGAATTTAGGGAGCACTGCTTTTAATTCAGCATGATTAAAGTCCTCTGCTACAACGTGTACAGTTTACCAGCTCTGTTGGCTACTAATGGCATCATATAAATATCCCAGGGCCGATTTAGCATTAGCATCAGGTTGATTATACACCACAGTTATCATGACCACAGTAAACTCCTGTGGAAGATAAATGGGCCTGCATTTTACAGTCACACAAGTCAGGGGAGCAGTGACTGTCTACAGTCTTAGTGTTAGTACACCAGCTGTTGTAAAAAAAAAAAAAAAAGATCCATACAAAACACCAGCAAGGAGAGCTGCAGTTTTTTCATCACTCACCAGCTGGAAATAAACTTTTTTTATTGTTATAGTTGAGGTGTGAACTCTGCTATTCTCTTATATTTAGAACGGGTTTCTTAACTATGTATTTTTTTTGGTGTGAATGGGCCTTTACTCCAGTATATATCCATATGGTGTATGTGCTTTCATGTAGGACACACTAGTGCTAAACCGATACATGAGGTTGTTACACATGATAAAAGGTTGAGTTTGAGTTATTTATGTTTGTCACTAATTTAGAGTCCTTGAAATGATCACATATACTTTGAAACAAAACATTTGTTTATAATTTCAATTAATTGAACAATTAAACAGGGTGTGTTTAATGTGATTAAATCAATAGTTTTTCAGTCCTTTCAAAATGTAGGGGAAAAAAGACAAGTTGAAAATGCTAAAGTTAAAGTTACCCCTATGAAAAGACCCACTTCAGCTTAAGAAAAGAGTTGTCAAAGAGGAAAGATGCAGAATGTCTGTCACGCAACTAACAATTTTCTCTAATTGGTGAAGGAATAAATTTGTTGCCAAGGATATACAAAATAGGCCCACATGGACTGTTCCAATCATATTGGAGATTAATTTGTGAAATGTCTTCACCAATTGTAACTCCAAGATGTACAGTGTACTGTACTGGAAGTGAAATGGTAAAAGATATTTTATAAAATACCAGACATAATGAAATGCCAAAAGTGATTAAATTAACAGAAAATTGTTACCCAATTTTCTGAAGTGCTTATTTTGAATAAGTATGTTCTTAAAAGGTACTTTAAAATATTGTACTGTAAGGACACATTTTTCCATGTAGGGGAAAAGAGCCCCTTTGGCTGCCTTTTTGCATGATTTTCTTTTTTTTTTTCTTTTTTTTTTTTCAAAGCATTAATTTATTTTCGAAGCAAATTATGTTCCTCCAATATTCAGTACAAAAACAAAAAACAAAAAACAAAATAGAAGGAAACAAAAAATCTTTTAGCCCTTTTAGTCTCTCTTTGCTTGTATCAGGTAGATGTTTTGGATAAAAATGTCTGCTAAATAAATAAATATAATTCTGAAAGTAATTTAGATTCATATGTGACCCATGCTGGCAAAATGAGTCGGAATGAATACGAGCTACAGCCAGAACCAGTCAAAAATGTTGATTTTGGTCAAATTTGAGGTTTTCACAAAAATTAGTTCATTAAGCCCTCATTTAGCGATCCAAATGCTTCAAATAGCAATTACACATCTCAAAGTATCTTTATTTGTATGTTTTCTGAGAGGAGTACCTTTCCCTTGTCCATGAAAAATGCAGTTTTTCTGCTGTCTTCACCACTTGCGTTTCCCCTCAGCAACTTCCTCATTAGAATAATCATAGCGAATTATTGATGACATGAGTCTGAACCAATGAAATGTTATTTTCAAACTCATGCTAATGGAAACAAATCGATACTCGCCATGACTGACAGATCCGAAGCGCTCGCACAAAGACGCCTCAGACAGCGCGTGATCCCGATATAGCCTACACGTATAAACAGAATTACAATACTTCAAATATTGAAGTAAAATATTGAAAAAAAAAAGTTTAAAAAATAGATTTTTTTTTATAGATATTTGGTTTTGACAAGGTATGTGCTAAATTAGGTGTTATTAACAGTGATTTTAAGGTATTGGTTGCTAGGGGATTTTTGTTTTGGAACCTTCAGAAAACTTTAGCTTGATTTTTCTTAAAATTGATTCTAGCTGATTCTATTGACTTCAAACAGGTGTAGCTCAGTCGTTTTTTTTTTTATTTATTTATTTATTTATTTTATTCTAGGTAATCATACATCGTTTTGAAGGTTTTTAATAGACATTGTGAAAATAACTAATTTTCGAAAATTTGCCCATAGCACGGGTCACATATGTTGCTTCTCATAGAACATATTCCATGCAAATCTTTCAATAACAATAACTCTCTCTCTCCACTAAAAAATAAGTAATTCCAATGATTATATGTGCCTTTCATTGCTAATTATTTTAAATTAACAAATTTGAAACATACTTTGTTTTTCCTATATTTTACATTTGAATGCATTATGGATTTCACGGTTAATTAAGTAAATTAGTCTGCTAGATACAAAATCGTCTCTCTCTCTTTTTTTTTTTTTTTGGCAGGCAACAGTATATCATTAAAGCAGGAACCTGTGTTAATGAAGAATATGAGGTAAATGTGACTTTTTTGAATTTCTTTCTTTTCTACTTTCTTTCACTACAACAGCCCAATGACAATGCCTGGTCTACTGCCAATTCTCAGGAAAATGCAAAACACATAATTAGTAGCCAAAACAGCATACACTTGACTGTGAAATGTGTGTGTGGTTTATGAGGGGCCCTGTGCACCTGTCCATCTCATAGTTAAATTTTTACCTTTTACTCTAGTTCATTGAATATTTATGTCTATGACACTGGAACAACTCCAAATTCCTTCTAGGTAGATGCTAATGATTTCCTTTGCCTGTTAGGGTGATTTTGAAAACTTATTATGGTCAAATGTAAATCTTGTACATTGGGAATGAATAAAGGGATATGTTTGTGTCTATAAATGTTAAAACTACCTCTTATGGGCAATTTGTTTCATGATCTGACTTTAGAAACCAATGCAAATACAATGCTTGTTCTCATTCTCAAAATCACTTATGAAGTTCTATAGGGTGCACAACACACACACACACACACACACACACACACACACACACACACACACACACACACACACACACACACACACACACACACACACACACACACACACACACACACACACACACAAACACACACACACACACACACGCACATGCACACGCACCCTGGGTTTCCATGTTTTATGGGGACTTTCCATAGACATAATAATTTTATACTGTACAAACTGTACATTCTGTCCCCTAAACCTAACCCAACTCTACCCTTAAACATCCCTTAACTTTCTGCATTTTTACATTTTCAAAAAACATCACTATGATTTGTAAGCTGTTTTCCACAAGGATAAGGATTTTGGACTTTTGCCATCTTTATGTGGACATTTTGTTTCCATAACGTAGATTATACCTGAACCACACACACACACACACCACACACACACACACACACACACACACACACACACACAATTTAAACACATATTTTAAACTGCACAGAAGAATAAGTAATCATATGTGTGTGTTTGTGCGTGGGTGGGTGGGTGGGTGTATGTCTGTTTAATCATACAAACCCCCGCCAAGTGTCTGTCAGAGGATGTTCTGTTCCCGTCACTGGCTCACACCTGGGTTTGTCAGCACAGATGTGTGTGTGTGTGTGTGTGTGTGTGTGTGTGCGCGTGTGTGGTTCCTTGTTTACTTATGCATTTCCCACTTTTATCAATGTCATTCATCAAATCGTGAATTATAAGCTTTGATCACTTATTTGTGCAATACAGAAGCAACAACAACACATATAACTTAAAAAAAGCTATGTGCAGATCTATATATAGATTATTAATATCATATAACTAAAATATGCATATAAAAATACTTAAAAGATTTTTATGGGAATGTACAGAGCCAGGGAAGGGCAGGTTTGGTTTACTTTGTGTTGTTGCGATCACGTACTATAGCATTTTCATTGTGCCGTGTACTCAGGGTAAGGACTTCCGTATCACATGGTCTTATGTTGAAGGAAAATCCTCCGCCAAGTGTTTTATTTTTATTTTCACTGGTATTTCACTGGTATTTTCACTGTATTTTACCTTTACATTATCATATTTCATTTCAGTTAGACTAGTATTAGTCATTAATATATTAGTATAAAATGCAATGTGTAGTGTTGTTTTTGTGAATAAATCATTCTGGATCACAACCATTGTTTCTGCTGTGAATGAATCAGTGTTTTTGAATAATTCATAATGTCAAAACTTTATAGACATAACTTTGGGCATTTATGGTATCTCCAAAACATATGTAGCCCACACTACATATTACACTACGTAGTCAAGTCAAGTCAAGTCAAGTCACCTTTACTTATATAGCGCTTTTTACAATGCAGATTGTGTCAAAGCAGCTTTACAGTGATAACTGGTATAAAATTTGGCTGCACAGCAGCTCTTAAAGAATAGTGTCAATGCAGGCAGATCAAAGCACTGTTGAACAAATGTCAAGAATACTGTTGAATATCAAATGTCAAGTCAAATGTCAAGTGTCCCCAACTAAGCATAGTAACATAGTAAGCCTACTATGGATGATATAGGAAATAAATGGGTGAAGGAGATAAATGACATTAAAGGGAATATAATATAATATATTACAATATAATATAATATAATCACAAGTTAAAGGGTTAGTTCACCCTAAAAAATAATCATAATGTAAAGCTTTTATTCATATAAACATTAATCAGGGAACATAAATAGAATTTCAACCATATTTGCCTGACTCATCTCATTGGTTCTTGCGGAAGCTCAAACGTGCTACGTAACGAGCCGTGCTGACAGACGTTGCATAGACACAAGATAATAATAGCCTACATAACTGTGTGCTAAGCTAAGTTTCTAACAGTAGCACTGTGTTTTCTGTTCGTAAATATATCTCCCTCAACGAAAACTTAAAGGAAACATGTGTCTCAAAATCATTTTGCTATCAGATAAGTGATCATCTTGGCTCACTTGGGGATAACTTACAGCTGCGCTTACCTGTCGTGAATGCAGTGATGGACAGCTGTCTTTCCTCACTCGATGGGCATTTAGATTTCATGTGCTTTCTCATTATGGTGTTGATATTATGTTATGATAACTCGGTTTCATTAATTAATTTGATCAAAAGTAATTCCATTTTGTTAGATCATTTTCATCTAAGTAATTCCAAACTTTGCAAGGCAGACGACAACATTATGTGACGATCAAATAAAATAAACTTATTAAACACGCTCCACAGCGCCACCTGGTGCATTTAGTTATAACTGTGAGTTTTAGTGCTTAGAATTTATCATGGATTCACTGCATTTAGGGCCAGCAAAGCAACATAGTAAAATTCGAATAGTATTTTTATTTTTTGAATATTAATTACAGAACGAATATTCGACTATTTGTGCACATCCCTATTTCACGCATCAAGGAATACAAAAAAACAATCGTGTCTCTTCAGAAAATTTGGACTAAACTGCTCAATTCGTATAAATACGATCTCCCCTGCTAAAAAAATCCAGCATTGCTGGTCACCAGCATAGGGTATGTTTTGCACACTGGTACCAGCTTGGGATGATGGTGTGCTGGTGGACCAGCATACTGTATGTAGTTTTTGACTCACTATAACTGACTCACAGCCACACAGCCTTTAGATGAAATCAAATGCAAATAAAATCAATGATATCTCATCAGTGTGAAGCAGAGGAGCAGAGTTGGCTTTAGTTACCTCATATGGTACATGTATAAAAATTGCTGAAGTCTGTTTGTGTCTATTAGTGTTCCCTTTAGTTGGGTGCTTGGCCCTTGACTTTGGTTGACTTAACTGTCTTTCAGCAATTGATGAAAGTGCATGCTATCACTATTGACCACAGTATTTCATGCTTCTGACTGCAATGATAGAAATTACCATTACAGTCTTTAAAAATAGCAGCTTTTTTTTTAAACAATTTTTTAAATTCTACTTTCAACAGAGGAAGCTTTTTCTCTGTCTGCTGAAAGAAATTTTGTTTTATAAAGTTATATATTAATCATATGTTTTGTTTTTATCATATGTTAAATCATGTGTTGTTTTTCTTTTACATTATGTATTATATATAGAAATATGCAAGCAAAAACAATGATTCTTCCAAAGCACTCCTTGCATATAGGCAAGTGAAGTTAGTTCAGGCAAGAATAAAAAAAACAAACAAAAAAAAACAAACAAAAAAAAAAAAACACACTAAGTAAATTATTTATTAGTACTCAATTCAAGCTTGTAGAAAATAGTGTAAATATCAACATTATAAAAATAAGTAAAACTACTTTTCTGATTCTAGTGTTCCCATCATGCACTGGTCCTTGAATATTCTTTTAATTTTGTTTTCTAGCTGTATTTACACTGTTTTATTGTTTTTGTGGTTAGGCTTAGTAACTTTTAGAAGAAGAAACAAACGCACTGCCGTCTGAGGTGCTAGTCAGGAGGGATAGGTCCAAATATATATGAAAAGATATGACTGCACACTCAACTTGCAAATAGGTTATTCACCAACGTTTCGGCAAAAAGCCTTTGTCAAGGTGTAATTTCACTCAGAGTAGAATAAATAGACAATCAACAGGTTTTCTATTGATAATGACATGTATTTATTCTAGTCATGTATATATTCTAGTCATTCTATTTATTTAGTCATGTATATTGGACAGTTTTTTAGAATACGATTGATTGTATATTTATTTGGGATTAATTGAATACACCTGTTGATTGTCTATTTATGCTCTTTCTACTCTGAGTGAAATTACACCTTGACATTACACCTTAAAATTACACCTTTTTGCCGAAACGTTGGTGAATAAACTATTTGCAAGTTGAGTGTGCAGTCATATCTTTTCATATATATTTAGGTTTAGTAACTTGCCATTTTGTGACATTTGAAGTTCATTTTCTACTCAAAATGGCACATTCATACTCAGAAACAATCTGTCGAATATTGCCATCATTGTGTATTGTGTACCAAGTATTGAGGTCTCTGTGTTCAGGTGCCATGTTACTTTTAATATGTAGATATGGTGTCTACGCAATATCTATTGTATTATTTACTTAGTTGTTTCTAAGTAAAACATACACTTTAAAATCATGGTTTAATTCAGCGTTATGTTGTTTGAGTAAAATGTATTGCAAAGAAATCTTGAACTAAGTAGAAATTATTAATCATTTTAGCCTACTGGCCAAGTTAAAATTACTTATTTTCTTTGTTAATTTTACTTAACTTGGTTAGGTAGAGTTTACTTAATTTCATATGTGAACTTTACTTAAAAAATATGCTTGTAACAACTTGCAAAAGAAAAATTAAGTGCATTTTACTTATTGTTTTTTTCAGTACGCAAGACCATGTTTGCGAACCAGCTTCACCATCTCCGTTTTGCTTGAGAACAGCATGACTATTCTGGTCCATCAGCTGGACCAGCAATATACCAGCAATAACCAGCACTATACCAACACTAACCAGCATAAACCAGCCTGGACCAGGATGGAATTCATGCTGGTTTATGCTGGATTTTTTCAGCAAGGTCTGAATTTCTTTAAGCATCAAAGTGGTAGTTGCATAGACTGGAGGGACAGAAATCTTGCAGATTCCATTAAAAATATCTTCATCTGTGTTCTGAAGATACACAAAAGCGTGAACTAACCCTGTAATATGCTCACAACAAAAGTGTAAACTTGTCCCCTTCATGGGCACTGTGGAATGGTATGATGACATTGGTATTTATATATATTTAATTTGTATTTAATTAGCAAAAGACTAACACTATACAAGGTAGAAAAAGAAAATAACAAAATACTGTAGACCTCTTATTCATCTGAAGTTGAGTGCATCCAGGTTTAGTTTGAGAAGAGGCCCTGAGGGAAGATGATAGTCTCCAGGGCCAGTAAAGACTAGAGGGGTTTCAGATGGAAGCTCATGGTGGTGCTGGGAGGCAATATTCAGGGAGGACCTCTCTCTCTTTCTCTTTGTTTGAAGTTTATAAAATGCTGTAGAACTTTACAAATAAATTATGGGCATGAGAAGAAAGAAGAGAAATTATGACATGCATTACAATTATGAGAAATATAGATTACAAGGACACAAATAGTAAAGGCAGTGAAGGGGTGTTCAAATTTAGCTATACTTTCAGGACAAATTTGCTGGAAATGTCCCCAAATGTTACCAATCTTTATTTGGGGACTTCTCAAAAGTGATATATTGTAAATAGGGTAATAGTTTGTGAATATCTTTGGTACTTTTATGAGTACCGTATGGTACTTTTATGAGTTTTTTTGTTTTTGTTTGTTTGTTTGTTTGTTTGTTTTGAGCAAATTGCTATTGGTCTATATAAAAGAGCAGAGTGAAATGTTGTGGAAGTTTTCCAATGTAACATGGCCCAATTCAAAGGGCTAGATAATCGTATACAGTACATGAAAAGAACACAAAATCGGCTGCCATAATGAAACTCGGAAATAAAAGACAAACCACTGATGCTGACTGACTGGTTTATATTATAGTGTTATCAAGCATTCCATGCACATACAAACACACAAATATATTTTATAAATCCTAACACGGCTCTAATGTTCCCTTGGCTTCTCGGGAGGTAAAAAAAGAAAGCAAATCAAAACAGACTCTTCATATTTGTTTATTGAAAGAGTGAGTGAATGAGTTTGATTAAAATCATTAAAGCATGGCACACTGTTAGGGCTGGAAATGAAAGTGTGATTACCTCCGCCATGCGTGGCTGACTGTGAAAGAAGAAGCATTCACCCTGCCTCTGCTCCCTATTTACTAAAGAATAATGATGTGCTTATAAGTTCTCCAAACTGCCAAATTGTTGTTTCTTTTGCAAAACATATTGAAAGCTATCCTGCAAGTCCTACTTGTGTGTGGTCATGGCAGACAAGAATAAATAAATTGCTAAGTCAAATGATGGGCAACACATCATTCACACTGATGTGGTGAAATGAAGAAATGTCAGGGCTAACAGTGGACATGTGAATGAGTTGGGACATTGGCATTTCAGCTTCAGACTCTGTTCTCCAACATAGCATTAGCGACATTCCCTTAAACAATGAGACATTATGTGGAGAATAAGTAATGATATACAGGTACACAGAGCCAAGGACTTTAGCAAGGTCAGAATGAAATATGTAATTATGTTTTACATCCAGCGTTCAGTGATTTCTCTAGAAGCTCTTAAACACAAGTGTCCTTGCTTACAAGACTAGCTTGATAATCACTTAAGGTTGTCTCTCAGATGCAAGTACAAATATAAACTGTAAGTAATGTATTCAGCTGCTATTCTCTGGAAGGGGAAAGTAGAGTTCAGAGTATCAGACATTTTGTTTTCTTTCATCAGCCTGATGAAACTATGTCATGATAATTATGTCAGTGTGGAATAATCACTAACACATCCACTGCAAAATTATATTCACTAATACAGACAGTTTGTGCTGGAGTTTGTGCTACACTTTCTTTTTTTTTTGCTACATGCTGATTTATAGAAAATGCCATTTTCACCCCTGCTTCACCCCCCCACAGAGCGTTGACGCATCCTTTCGGTGTAATCTTATTTAATAGCTCTTGTATAACTCGTCATCCTGTAAGGTCAGGAGCAAGGCCAACTTTGGTAAAAGGCATTTAAAAGAAAACATCCTTCTTCCGTCCTTTGCCCTATCCTCCTGTGAACCATGAGAAAAAAATAAAAAAATAAAATAAAATTGAGAATTTTGAAATATTTTTTTTTATTATTATTTATTTTTATTTTGTATTGTCATTACAATGTTTGGATCATGAGAACATTTTTGAAAAAAAAAAAAAAAAAATATATATATATATATATATATATATATATATATATATATATATATTCATATGTTATGCTGTATCCACAGTAGTGGACCTCAGGATTCACGTATAGGCAAAAACAATGGATTTTTTTTTCATTCACCAATCAAATTTTAGGTTTACTAAAAACTGTAAACACAATTTGGATGTTCTGACAGCATCTGCAACATCTTAACCCTCCAAATGAATGAGCTGTTGCAGAATGAAATACAACAAGAGATAATCACAGAGGTGATGTACAGCAAACATGAATGTGTGTGAGTGAGTCAGTGTGCTTTATTTCTTTCCACTTACTATTAATCACTCCACACGTCGTCATGTGTGACAGTCAGAATACGGACGTGAATGACACTATAGCGTTCTTCTTGGTTGCTACAAAATACCACATTATCCATTTATGCAACCCACTTTGGCAGATTTTCAATTTTAATTCAATCTAATCATACCTTTTTCTTTTCTTTTTTTTTTTTTTTTTTTTTTTTTTGGCCATTTTAATTAAATATCACAACCCAAGATGTGTCTGGACAGGCTGCTGTATTAGATCTTACTACATCTAACAAGCATGATTCCCTTTCATGTTTGGCAGCGTCCATAACCGCAAGGTTGAAGTCCAGGACAACACAGCGTAGCATTTGCACTGGCACAGCTCATTACCTTGTTTCATTAACACAGACTCCCACGTCCATGTGGTTGTTGGCAGAGAGATTTGAGAGCGGGGTGTGTTTGACTACCTCGATTATGTTGTCTAACAGTATGTTGCATAATGCTATTCACTAGCTAGGAAGGTTGTGGCTTCTCTAAATCAATTTGTTTATTTTTCTTGCTTTGTCCTAACCGCTTTCTTCCTGATGCCTGCTTCCCCGACATAAACACACTTTAAGTATCTGTAGGACTGGCTTTTAGTTAGCAGCAGCGCTAACTCCATTAGATGGCAGTGCAGCTTGTCTTTAGCAGGAGGCACAGGTGAACGGCTTGAGATATCTCAGAGTGCGTGCCTTAAATTTACCACTGACACACATGCTGCACAGATATACAGTGTCTCGTGTGAAATATCATTTCCAAAACATCCCATAAGTGGTAGAATTCTCTATTGCCATGGCAACAAATCCTTTGAAAAGCAAGTCAAAAGAGGCTGTGCCAGTGATGGGTAGCTCTGTTTGAGTGTGAGAAGAGATGTCAATGCGTCTGAGCTGTGATATTTGTCATTGTTACATGGAGAGGACCGTGCAGAATTTTGATGAGGAAAAGCCATTAGCGGGTCACAAGCAATTTTCTGTTGCGACTAATATTTCTGACATGATTGAATCGAAAAATCTGAGGCATTGTTGTGAATTCAAACTCTTTATTTATATATGGCGGGTCTAACTATAAGCACTAGGGTGAGACTGTCGTTCATTTCCATAACTTTATGTAGGCAGACCATGTTGTGGCTAAACTAGTCTCTGTGATGAACCTGAAGGTTTTCCTCTGACATTTTTTAATATACAGAAAACCTCTCCAACAGGATCAGTCTGTTCTGCTTTGAAGTTTTCTGGCAGAAGCGATATTTCTCGAATCATAATGCATTGTGCTTCTACTTGCTTTCTGTCAGGACATGCAGTGCTCATAATGCATGTCAGAGGATCAAGGTGGTAATTAGATACAGATTGTTTGTCAATTTGCCACAAAGACAGGATAAGTCGCCTCCTCTACCCTCCAGGCTTAACGGAGAGCAGGAAACATGGCACAGACAGAGGAAAAAAGATGGAGAGAGTTAGAGTCTCTGGAAGCACAGTGAGACATATTGAAAGCTTCCTTTCGTCTCTCCCCCCGAAAGTCGCTTTTTTCGTCTCTCTGGATGATCAATCCTAGCCTCACAACACCAGACAGATGCTCTAAATCTATTATTTAGAAAGAAGGGAATTTCAACATCTGAAGAGACCTCAAATGAGATCCACGCACAAATAGCCTGTTGGTGTAAAAGTGCCACTTTAGGGATCTCCATTGAGTCTGTCAAGATATATCTGGCTAAAACAAGACAAAATGATACATTTTCAGCACCTGCTTTCCTCTACAATCAGCTATTATTTTTGCTCATTAGCTTTAGTCTTGTTTCATTGGAATAAGTGAAGCATGGCTTTCACGTGAATGGATTTTAAGGGGGCAAAACCTTTCAACATTTTTTTTCTAAACAAAATATGTTCTAATAATATAATCCTCACAAATAAAACATCATTACCCTTCATAAAATGTGCATTTACATGTTTAAGTCTTCACACTTGGCACAATTTCTTGTAGTCCTGAGCTAAATTGGTGGCAGTCTGATTTCTGTTATCATAGAAGTGAGAACAGAGAGCTGCTGATCTCCATTATGGAGCCATCATTACATCTCTGTAATTGGGCCATTTGTCACACAGTGAATTATTATTATTATTATTATTATTATTATTATTATTATTATTATTATTATGGCTGCTTTAAGAGGTAATGATGTGATTTTGGTTTTATTGATATGTGCTACTTTTTTTTCAGAATATGATTAGAACTTTTGAAAATATCTAAATTTATTTTCATGCATCTTAATTTGACAACACAGTATTAAATGGAACTTACCACTAGCATACCTAGATATTTATTTGGGGTTTAGTGAGAAAATAAGTTCCCTTTCGTGGGAACTATCAACGCTGCGTGAAACGCATTAGGTTCCCAATGCGTTTCACGCAGCGTCTCGTTCCCTTACTCAGGGAACCAGGGTTACATCTGTAACCCGAGACGTTATAATAGTTGCATGTGAAGTTGTATAAACATATAGGATGATCAAATGGCAAATGGCGGCTACTTTTAATCTTAATTAAGTTTGTTGACCATTTTTTTGTTGACGAATATTCAAAGACCATGATAGAAAATAAACTACCATAAAAGACTGAAATGTGCTGTTTGTACAAGCAGCAGCCCTGAATATGAATAGAATTTTCAGAAACAATTGCAGCAATTAGAATACATTTGATCTCGATCTCTCTCTCTCTGTCTCACACAAAAGCTTGATTTTCTGGTGGACGGAAAAAGAGATCTATATCAGTTATGAGTTAAAGTGGATTATTTTGAGCATATTGAGGACAGAGGTGATACAAAATGGAAATAATTTTTAACATTTCCTGCTGCTCTTTCACCTACTTGGAGGCTTTTTTTTTTTTTTTTTTTTTTTTAATAAGGGTCCTCTACTTAAATGATCTGGAGACCTACAGTGGAAGTTATTGCATTGTGCACTGCCCACTAATTCTCATGTTTGTAAATTTAACTTGAATCTTTTACCATCTTGCATTTTCTTCTCTTTACCAGAATCTGTATTTCATGTTTTTACTGAGTGTTCTAGATTGGTTCCATTATTTATACATTGCTAGAAAGACTACTTGGGAATTTGGGATTTGAGTTGATTTTGAGTGGGAACTGGTACATCAAATATTAGGAGGTACTGTAGAAGCTTCAACCATTCAAACCCTTTTGATCACACTGAACAAGCTATAGAATTCAGTTTGGAGCATCAGTCAACAGTGAATAATACAATATGAAGAACATAACACTGACCTGTATGGGAGGGTGAAGAAGCTGTTTGCCAAAAAGCACCACAGTAACCCAGCTGCGATTTTATGGTCAAATAAGACTAAGAAAAAGCTAAAATTCAAAGCAGTGTGTGTAGATCAAATCTAACACTGCCAGCACCTAAAAAAGCACAGAGAATGAGAGAATCTGTAAAGGGCAGAGGATCTAGTCAAGTGTCTGTTTGATGATGTGCTCAGAGAAAGTCAGTGCATTGACTTTCAATCAGGATGATACACTGTTTGTCCTTATTTCTTGCAAATCTTGAAAACCCTAACAGGCATTGAAAGAAAGCCTAAAGTTGATTTAAAAAAAAAAAAAAAAAAAGTGGTGTAAAATTGCCATAGTTGAACCAAAATACATCCTACATATATATACATCACCCACTACAGTAAATGTGGTTTCACAGTTAATGCGAGAAAAGGAAAAAAAAATCGATTCAGCGCATGTATGAGGTTAAATATAGTTTAGAGCTGCTCTGACCACAGTTGTGTGCATGTAATTTTATGCATTTCAGACACTTCCTTTTCAACATTACATTTAGTGTGACCAGTGATGCCACATCCTCAGACACGATCGGATTTGCAAATGCCCAGGGTGATTGACAGAGGTATGCAATGGAACATTCTAACACAGATCCTTTTAACGGGATTCTTCCAAATAATCTGCCAGTCTTCAAGAAAATCCATAGGACTGTTTTAATATGAGGTTCATTTGAGCAAGTCTGTGGGTTTAAGCTGGTGTGCTAGCTAATCTCCAGGCGGTTGACAGTGGCTGCCCCGTTGCAGGCTGACGTTGACTACGGAACAGATCAGGAGTGGAGCATTTACACCAAATCCTGCTTTACAAAGGGCACACAGCGAGGGAGAGGCCCAAAGTAGCTTTAGCTTGGATTGAATTTCCACGCAACACATTCCCGCAAAAGCAACACCCCGCTTTCTCCACAGAAGACAAACAGAGGGTAAACAAAAAGAAAAACAAAAATGTTCAATATCATCTCCCACACAAAGAGCACTGGCGACTACGGAAATGCAACTGTAACCAAACAGCATTTTTCTAACACAATACCTGAAAGCACACTGCTCTATTACTCGGTGAATGAGTTTATTGTTAGGTGTTTATTTATTTGTTTGTACATACTGGTAGGGGACTAATTAGACTGTCCATTGGAGTAAATGAGGCTGGGTTGGTGGTGGATGGCATTTCAAATTCAAAATCCCTAAACAACTTATGAAAACTCAGAAGCACATCATCAAGGAAACCAAAAATGACACATTCTTTTAGAATGTAGTCAGAAAAGGGGGGGAAAAAAAGAGACTGATTTTAAAACAAACCTACTCAGTTTAATACATTTCTATAATGAAAATGATAAATATCAATTGTGAGCACAATATATTTTTTTATTGTTCATTTTGTGAAATTATGCAAAAATTTTAGAGCCATATTGTGTCTGTTCTTCCCATGAAATAATTAAATATTCTGTCCACAAACTCATGTTTCTTTGAGGCAGCTGTTATATGACGCTGTGTAAAGACAACATGAGCATGATTTCACGCATCCCCATCCTTGACTAAATCCTGAAGGTCGTCAGGACTGCATTTTTCTTCCAGCAGGAGCTTATTGACTATTGATGTCTGCATGCGCTGATCCTCTGCCAGACACCCAACGCGAGTGAGGAGGGGGAAAAAAAACTGTAGGATTGTTTGCTCAGTATGAATATCATGTCATTAGATTGATAACAGCAAGAATGGGAGGGAATGAGGCTGGTAGTCTGGGTCCTTCGCTGACAAATGTCCCGTAAAGAGGATTAACAGCAGCTACATTTGCATCGACACTAGCGTGCTTGGTTGAAATCGAGAGTCACGCAGAGAGGTATTGACACAAAATATTAAAAGCTGGGTCAATGGAAAAACACTAACTGGATTATTCAAATCCTACAGGGTGGCATTTCTCTCAGGAAATGTGCATAATCAAAGCATTCACATGTCCTTTACATTCCTCTCATTTGCAGATGTCCTCAATAACTGCTCAGATGATAGTCGAAAGGGAAGACAGTCCATCTGAATAGCGATGGGGTGGTCTTGCGGCCGTGGAGTCGCAATCCGCCAATATTGGATGAGAGCTGAAATGTCATATGCGGCTGAAGTCATGACGAAATATCAAAATCTGTTGAGGTATTTATGGAGAATGCCAAAGCGGCTGCTACCCTCCGCTGCACCTTCCCGAAAACAAGAGAACAAACAGCTTCTAGGTTGGCACAATGAGTGATGGAAAGAAGGGGGAAAAAATCTTCATAATGCCTCACCTTTATGAAAAAATGAAATATCAGCAGGGTTCCACTACAAGGCCGACCGCTGCTTTTGCCATGAATCACTTGAGCGAGTGCGAAATGTCAGCTGAGTGGCCTTTTGCGGGAGGCTGGAGCTGGCCTTGAGAAGCCCCCCTTGTGGCCTTTCAGAGAGCCCCGTGAATTGACTAGGAACTGGAGGGGGGGCACCAGGGGGAACCGGGCCATGCCAGCACCATGGTGGGCTTTTCAACTACTCCTCTGGTATCATCTTTCGGCCCACTACTTTTTCCACTGCAAAGTAGTGTACTCTAACTTCAGTGGCTCACTCCTATGCAACACAGGTGTGTGTGTGTGTGAATGGGAATTATTGTTTGTATTCTTGCACAACTGTGCGATTTGAATACCGAAACATGCTGTCCAAATGTTATCAAACGCAAATATTTATCCATATTTGAAATGCCGACAGAGAGTGCTCGTGTTTACACGTACATAACAAACAGCAGCGCAATTGGATGATGCCAGAAAAGTCACGACAAGCCCTCCGGGCCAGTGGGCTCGCAAATACAAATCAATTCCATTGTGTTTTTGTGTTTTGATCCGCACTAACAGAGCTGCTCTGACACACCACGTCCCAAGCTGGCGTTTGGCTAGGAAAGACCAGCAAAAGGGTCACATTAGCATAAAAATTTGAGCAAGAAGAATGTTAATCGCAGATCGTCAGGAAGCAAAGGACAAGAGTCGGGCGCTTTCCCCGCATCTGTCATGCATGTCCGTTTTTCTAGGTGTTCCTGACACAATTTGCAGATTGCTCAAGAAGCGGCGGTCAGATTTGAGCTTGGTTTGAGGCTCAATTTGGCTCAGGAATTGGGAGCTGCTAAACTGTGACATTCGAGACTCAACCCTTCAGCTGTCCAGACATTGCCCCAGAGAGGATAAAAGTGCAGAGCACATAACAGCGGTGATGATTTCAGCAATCCGGTGTATGACACTGTGAATTATGTCCAGCAGCCACCTGTCCTATCCTTCCCGCACACCTCCCTCCTGTAATACAGCGCTAGCGGGGCCGGGGTCATACCTAAGCTTCCCTCGGTTTGTATCGGCGTCAGCGATTCCCTTTATAGACTGTTCGCACAATATGCTGCACAGCACTTTCTGTCTTTCCCTTTCTTTCTCTCTTTCCCCCTCAAACAAGCCCAGACGAGCACCCGTGTTCCCTGAGTGGAACCCAGCTGGGGGTTTTTAATTAGAGGTTAGGATTTTGTAACGGATGTCTTTTTCATCTGCATGCGGACCCCACGTGTTTTATTCACTCATGTAAGCTGATGCCGCTGACATAACTTATGGCCATAACTTTGTGCCTACTAATCAAAACATGCTCCGAAAGCGTAAACACGCTTTAAACGGCTACTTTTGATATTTTTCTTGAAAAGCAAGGCTGCAGTGAATGCCTCTTTGTCAGTTCAGGTTTTTCCCCCATCAATTTTACGGAGCACCAAGGGAGCCGTGACAGACACAGGAAACACTTCATTAATCAAACAGTTTTCTATGCAAACAGCATTTGTCAGTGTAAAACAAAGGCTTTTGATACAAAAAAAAATAAAAATAAATAAATAAGGAAGAAATCCCATTAACGTTAAACAAGATTTTTAGGTATGAGGAGGCTTTTTCTGCCTGTGTGATTTCCCACCCCCGTGAGAAAGTGATCCGAGTGTGTTAATGTATGTGCGCAGTCATATAAGGCATGTTTAAAGCTTCATATTCAAATATCGCTCATTCCATATCAATTATTTATTTTAATAAATTAACTGTATTAATAAAGATGATTATATTTTGGATATGAATATTAAATAGTGTGATGGATCTGCCATGAGCATTAGCAAATCACAACAAAAAATAGTCCATAGGGAGCAAAGAGGTCTTCAATTGTGACAGCCTTTATTGAATCTTGCTTAAGCAAGAAAAAAGTGATCTCAGTCCTCCTTAGAGAAACAAAAATTGATCAAAAAATTGTTAAAAAGATCAAAAGTCATGTTCCATTCAGGTTCAGTCACAGGAAATAGAATGCATTCCAAGGGACATAATCGTGCTTGAGCCTCTCAAACTGATAGAAAACCAAAAACAACACCACCTTTCCAGGATACAATAAGTAGCCAGGCTCATTAGACAAGACATACACTGAATTTATAGGAGGTGGCCAGCACCATTAAAACAAAAAAAGGGGAAACAAACCCATACAAATTCTCACAACAGTTACAGCACACACTTTGGAATAAACATAATACATTTAAAGGTGCAATGTGTAAATTTTAGCAGCATCTAGCAGTTAGGTTGTGAATTGCAATATAGAAAAGCTACGTTGCCCAACACAGGACAAAGATGTCATTGTCTGACACAGCAGAGAGTAGCCAGTCAAGCAAACATGCTCTGTAGAGTAATTTGTCTGTTTAGGGCTACTGTAGAAACATGGCGGTGCAAAATGGTGAATTAACATGTAAGGGGACCCGCGGTGTATGTAGATAGAAATGGCTCATTCTAAGGTAATAAAAACATAATGGTTCATTATGTAAGGTCTTATACACCACTGAAAACATAGTTATGTATATTATATTGCATTTCTGTTAATAAATTCTCCTAAGATTTACACATTGCACCTTTAACTAAATTTAGAGCCATGGATAGATTTTAGTTAACGCAAAAATAATTCTATTAAACAAAAATCACATTGATCAGGACATCACATTTTCCTATGTCCCCTCTAATACATCAAAGTTGGTACATTCTCACTTCCTTTAGAATTCCTATAAAAGCAGTTCAACTTTCCATTTAAACCTCTTTGTCACTAGATTGGTCCATGCACAACACACCAGGTACCAAACATTTCAAGTCATCTTAATTAAAAAATTAAATAAAGATATAATAAAGATATAAATTTAAGATATTTCAGTTAAGATATAATAAAGATATTTAAATTTTAAAATATTTGTCTTTTCATTTATCGATCAATGCAAAGATGAATGTATAAGAATCATGTAAAAATCCTGGCCATCACAAATATATTAAATAATATTTAAAAAACATCTGCACGGTTTTATTGAATATATTTATATATATAATATATATATATATATATATATATATATGATGTCATCATCTTTAGAAAAAAAGTTCTAGTGAAAAATTACATTTAAAAGACTTACCTTGAATTTTAAGTTATTTTACTTCCTTACATTCAGATTCGAATTAACTATTAAATTATAAGATTTGACTGTTTAGTTAGAATTAAATTAAATTAGAATGGACACGTCTTAAAAATACCAAATAAGTTGTTTTTTTTCTCATGAGGCAGCGTTTATTTTTACAAATACCAGCATAAACAACAACAGGACACGATGATTTGCACATTGTCATATCATCTCGCACCTGCAGTTCTGCTGTGAAGAGAGGAAAACAGACTGAGAAAAAATAAGCCTACAAGAATATATTTCAATTAAATGATTAATCTAATTACAAAATGAAAACACATTTAATCCTCTGGCAACAAATGTAGAACTAGCGCAGGCTTATAGCCAGGAATGAATCACCTAAATTGTCGTTCTGTACTCCCAAAACTGTGTTATTGACACAGTGGTAACCAAACCAATGTTTAGGCATCTCATGGCCATTTGGTGTCCACTTTTATTTACCAATGTATTATTAGCAACAAAAGACCCATTACGTCCATCAATTATAACGTAACCAACATTTACGGAGTGCTCTTTTGCAGTGTTGCAAGGGTTAGTGTGATTGTCAACCTGACAAAAGGTGAATTTATCTGCAGTGTGTTTTAGGTATTTTAATCACTCTTTATTAAATACAATTAAATAATTACTTTTTTACTGTTTAAAGGTGCCCTAGAACTTTTTTTCAAAAGATGTAATATAAGTCTAAGGTGTCCCCTGAATGTGTCTGTGAAGTTTCAGCTCAAAATACCCCATAGATTTTTTTTAACCGCCTATTTTAAGGCATATTTAGAAAGGAGCCGATTTCAGGTTGCGGCCCCTTTAAATCGCGCGGTCTCCGCCCCCTCCCGAGCTCTCGACTCTATCACAGCATAAACAAAGTTTACACAGCTAATATAACCCTCAAAATGGATCTTTACAAAGTGTTCGGCATGCATACTGAATGCATGCGTCGGATTGTGTGAGTATTGTATTTATCTGGGTGTTTACATTTGATATTGAATGAGTTTGAGGCTGTGCTCTGTGGCTAACTGGCTAACACTACACTGTTGGAGAGATTTATAAAGAATGAAGTTGTGTTTATGCATTATACAGACTGCAAGTGCTTATCAATGAAAATAACGACGACTCTTGCTTCCGTGAATACAGTATAAACGATGGTAACTTTAACCACATTTAACAGTACATTAGCAAAATGCTAACAGAACATTTAGAAAGACAGTTTACAAATATCACAAAAAATATCATGTTATCATGGATCATGTCAGTTATTATTGCTCCATCTGCCATTTTTCGCTGTTTTCATTGCTTGCTTACCTAGTCTGATTATTCAGCAGTGCACATCCAGACGTTCTGCCCTCGTGTAATACTAACTGCCCTTGTGTTATACCTCAATCATGGGCTGGCATTATGCAAATATTCGGGGCGTATACCCCGACTGTTACGTAACAGTCGGTGTTATGTTGAGATTCGCCTGTTCTTCTGAGGTCTTTTAAACAAATGAGATTTATATAAGAAGGAGTTTGAAACTCACTGTATGTCTTTTCCATGTACTGAACTCTTGTTACTTAACTATGCCAATATAAATTCAATTTTTAATTCTAGGGCACCTTTAACTGCTAGCATTAATCTGTCAAAGTTATTACTGTCAGTTAACAGTTTACTAGTATAGTATATGCATGCCTAATTGTAATTTAAAAGCCATTCTCAATTAAGTTCTGAATAGGGCACAACCCTGAACATGGGGGAGTGTTCAGGAAACCTTTTTGAAACAGTTATTATTTTTTGCAATTCCATTTGGTGACACTAGTGGCGTAGGTGTTACACACTTTAACCGTTCATACCGTCGGTGTTCTACAATAAATCTAGAAGAACATGAATTCTGCCTTTTCTGCTGAGCTCAGCCCTTTGCAGAGAGCATGATAGCTCCCTCTTTGTATTCATGCAGCATCTCCCAAAGAGAGAAATCTTAAGAACGGTCACTTACCATTCTGACAGCTCGTTGCTAGGCATGATGCCAACCTCCGTGTGGAGTGTAAAATCATGAGTCAGCGTTTTCAGATCTGGTGCCAGTGTTCATCTGAAATGTCAAACAAGCCAAATATGCCTGTGGTTTAGCGATAATGACAATGGAAGGTGAATGAAACCATTAAGTGGGCCAAAACCAGGACTGTGACCTATGTAACATCTATAGAGTCCAAAGAACACATGCAATTTCCCTGCTACTAGGTCTATTCCCTCTTGGAACAAGGAACAGCTAGGAATGGAATGGCAGGTAGTGTTTTATAAAATTGAATGGCATTATCATGCTCAGCAACTGAATTTTTAACTCAAGGACAAACACTCAGCTCTACTCAAGAGCTTAGCATTATAATCAATGGCTCTCTTAAGCAAGGATGAATCTCTATCTGAAATTCTTGTTTCAGAATGAAACTGTTGTATGCTGTTGTTACTATTAAGGGCTGATTAAGATGTATGGTGCTTTTTAACACTGCATATATGCATATTCTACAACCAGCCTGTTGCTTTAAAAGGATAGTTCACCCAAAAATGAAAATTATCCCATGATTTATTCACCCTCAAGCCATTCCAAGTGTATATGACTATCTTCTTTCAGACAAACACAATTGGAGATTTCACGAGTTCACATATACATATGATTAGATAGAGATAGTAATGCGTATTTGGCGTGCTGTCCAGGGGGAGGGCTCCGAGCTCGGAATTTTGGCCCGAACCCAGAGTACTCCCCCCGGATGTGGTTATGAGAGATGGAATTTAGAAGTGAGGAGATGGGGTGGTGGAGGGATGCTGATAAACTGTCAAACGAACGAAGGTAAGTGTGCCGTATATATACCTCCATTGGTTGATTAGCTGAATGCTTTCCACCTGTGATAATTAGTCTAATAATCTGCACCTGCTCCTCCCGAATTTTGTTAATAAAACATCATTTCACGAGTTCACATATACATATGATTAGATAGAGATAGTAATGCGTATTTGGCGTGCTGTCCAGGGGGAGGGCTCCGAGCTCGGAATTTTGGCCCGAACCCAGAGTACTCCCCCCAAAAGCAAGAGAGCAAAAGGACAGCCGCCAGACTAAAGACCCCAAAAGACGCTGAGAATTGGCGGACTGGCATTTCAAGAAGCCTGGTCGTTTGACCAGGAGGGCCCGTGTTGCCACTGACGGGAGCGTATCACTGTACCGGGCGGACGGGCCCTACTAGCCTGACAAACGATGAGTAGCTGAAATTTGGAACGACCGATCGGGAGGGCTCTCGCAACATCTGATAGGAGACCAAGGCTCCAGAAGACCGATGCTTGTTGTATCAGATGTGTAAAGCCCTACCGGCCGGTAAATGAGGAGCAGTATGATTTAAACCGTCCAACTGGGGGGGTCCGTGTTGCCTCTGACGGGATCGTGCATCGCCAGGTGGACGGGCCCTACCGGCCGATTGACGGGGAGCACGTGATTTGGAGCGCCCGATCGGGAGGGCTCTGGTTACGTCCGACGGGAGACCGAGGCTCACGGCGTTGAACGGGTGAGCCCTACCGACCGAAGTTTCGGACTGACCGACCAATCGAAAAATGTTGGTCGATAGTGTGGTGGACGGAAAGAATGCCCAGCCAGGAGAGCTCTCGCAGCGTCTGATGGGAGACCAAGGCTCCAGGAGACCAATGCTCATGGCATCAGACGGGTAAGCTTCGCTAGCAGACAGGCAGAAAATAAAGTGCAGAGGTTCGATCAGGAGGCTCTCGCGGCGTCCGACGGGAGACCAATGCTCCAGGAGACCAATGCTCGGGGCCTCGGACGGGTAAGCCTCGCCGGACGAGGAGAGAATGAGCACTGACCGGGAGGCTCTCGTGGCATCCGATGGGAGACCAAGGCTCCAGGAGACCAATGCTCATAACATCGGACGGGTAAGCCTCGCTAACAGACAGGCAGAAGTTAAGCAATGAAGATCGACCGGGAGGCTCTCGCTGCGTCCGAAGGGAGACCAAGGCTCCAGGAGACCAATGCTCGTGGCGACAGACGGGTAAGCCTCGCCGGACGAAGAAGGATATCGACAAGGAAGCTGATCGGGAGGGCTCTCGCTGCGTCGGACGGGAGATCAAGACTCACTGTGTCAGACGGGTAAGCCTTGCCCGTCAGAGAAAGGATAAAAGGATAAAAGCTGACTGGGAGGGCTCTTGCTGCGACCGATGGGAAATCAATACTCACAGCATCAGACGGGTAAGCCTCGCCAGACAGAGGAAGGGAAGAGTTGGAAACTTAGCAGGAGGGCTCTTGCAGCATCCGATGGGAGATCAAGACTCGCAGCATCTGCGTTTTTTTTTTTTTTTAAATCAACCGATAAGGGTTTGGTGGGCTTTTCTGATATGGAAACGGCTGGTCCTGATGTAGCTATGGAAAGCATCTGAGGACCATCTTCCTAGAGCTTGGATTTGCTGCTGGGAGAGGCCTTTTTGGGCTGCTGATGTTGCTGCCCCAATGCGGAATGAATGACTGGAAAAGTTGTGTGCTGAGATGCCGGATTGCTGGAGAACTGATTTGAGGTGTTTTTGAAACCAGAAGCGTGTAGCAGGTTTGTTGGAAGCATCGATGAAAAGAGGTTCGAGAGGAGATTTAGCCTGGGCGTTTCTGATCTTCAGATATGCTAAGATGGTTTGGTATGGTTGGATTGGAGATGAGAGGTTGAAAATATATATGTAATGGCCTTTTTTAGCTTGGTCCGTTTTGCTTTGCTTAATCAAGTAGGAGATTGTTTCGCTGTCGATTGCTGAAAGGTCTGAAATGGTGGGGTGGACTTTCGGATCGAACTTTGAGGTGATTGCAATTTCGGAGCATCTGAGAAAGCCAAAAAAGGCGAGAATGAACATGGCGTCGAGGGTGCGGGCGGTATTAAGGGGCTGATAACTTGTGCGAAGGGTATGGATACATTTGGTGAGGATGTCCAGCGTTATAGGTTGTCTGGAATCAGGGCGGGAGGGCTGGGATCGTTGGATCCCTTTGATTAAGAGAGAGGTTTGAGAGTTATTTATTTCTGCGGAGGGGGCGCCATAAATCAGTTTATGGAAAAATTGGACGCCGCTCAGATAGCCTTTGATGGACCCGACTTGGAGGCCCTTAACGCTTTTGAGATAGGAGATGAATGAGGTTATTGA
This sequence comes from Chanodichthys erythropterus, assembly GCF_024489055.1. NCBI lineage: Eukaryota > Metazoa > Chordata > Actinopteri > Cypriniformes > Xenocyprididae > Chanodichthys > Chanodichthys erythropterus. Next base: position 15,876,931 of record NC_090221.1, on the reverse strand, counting down.
AAGGAGAGAAAAATCAGGGAACTGCAAGTTATATGCGCAATGGAAAGCTTTGAAACATCTCCATGCTGTCACGTAGGATTGGATGGTTCTGGGGGAAACAGCCTGCAGGATAGCGTCGAGTGATGCATCGAGAAGGGGTTTTAATGGGTGGTTTACGGGAATATCAGATCTGAATAAGGAGGTACGGGAGTTGGGAATTGGTCTGCTTCTGGAGCCAGCGTCCTGAATTTCTGAAAAAGAAAACGAGACAGAGAGTCAGCGATCTGGTTTTGAGACCCAGGAACGTGTTTAGCACGTATGATAAATTGGTCACATGCTGAAATCCAGGTCAGACGTCTCAGCATGGGCATCAGAGCGGGTGAATGGGAACGGCCTTTATTAATGCACTGGACCGTTGACTCGTTGTCGCAGTGCACCAATATGCTACTAGCAGACCATTCTTTCCCCCACAGAAAAGCTGCGACTACGAGAGGGTAAAGCTCGAATAGAGCTGAAGACTGTGAAAAGTCTTGTAGCTGCGGTGGCCATGGTGATGCGAACCAGCGACCTTGATAAAATCCCCCGAAACCAGTTGATGGGGCTGCGTCTGTGAACAGTTGGATATCGACGGGGGAAGAAACGAGACTGTTATAGAAAAAGGTTAGGCCGTTCCACTGATTTAAGAATGATATCCATAACCGGAGTTCGTCGCGGCATGCCTGAGTCACGGAAATTAGGTCCTCTAGCGCGTGAACCGAAGACGCGAGTGAGAGGAGATGTGAAATGAAAGAGCGGCCCTGTGGAATGATGCGCATTGCGAAATTTAAGTGTCCGAGAAGGGATAGGAGTTCGCGTTTGGAGCAATTGGAGTTATGCAGGAGGGTTGACGAGACGAGGATTATTCTATCGATTTTTTCTTTTGGCAAGGAAGCCTGGAATTTCTCAGAATCTAAGTTAATGCCAAGGAACTCGATGGATGTGGCGGGACCCATGGTTTCTTCCTGGCCGATAGGGATTCCGAGCTCGGAAAAAACAGTTTGAACTGTATGGATATGCGCGGCTGGAATGGCGTTGGGTGGCGAAATGACTAGAAAATCATCTAGCAAGTGAAGGAGGTGAGGAATCGCGTAATTGTTGGACAAAATCCAGCAAACGGCTTCTGAAAGCATATCAAAAATCTTGGGGCTGCTTTTGCAACCGAATGTTAAACGAACGGCAAAGTAGAATTTCCCGTGCCAGCGTACCCCGAACAGGTGCCAAAAATCAGGGTGAATAGGCATCACTTTGAAAGCAGAGGTGATGTCGATTTTTGCAAGCCAAGAGCCTCGACCTGCAATTTTAATCATCTCGATTGCTTGATCTATGTCATGGTATTTTAGAGAGAATTCGTCGAGAGGGATCAAGCTATTGATGCTTGGTAACGAGGAATTGTGCGGGGCTGATAGATCGATTATAAGACGCTTTTTTCCGGAGAATTTCCTCGTAGCCACTCCAATGGGGCTGATTCGAAATATTTCGAAAAGGGGGGTTGTCGAACGGGCCGATCATGAAACCTGACTCGACTTCTTTTTTGATCAGATCATTTACTACTTCTGGTTCTGCGAGTGCGGATTGAAGATTATTACAAATGATAGACTGAGTGAGCGGGCATTCCACGCCGGGTTTAAAGCCGTGTTCGAGACCAGACAGCAGATAATTAGTAAATTCGGCATCCGGGTGGTGAGCCAATTCGATAGAAAGACGAGAAATGTTCACAGGAGTCGATAAATAATTTTTCTGTTTTTTATTAAGTGATTTAGACACCGGACATACGTGACGGGCATGAGCACCGCCGCAAAAGTTGCAGATATGTAGATATCTGCAGCGCTGTCTGAAGCAGCCTGCAGTGTTGAAACTGTTACAGGGCTGCCTGTTGTCTGTGAGAGGTGGCGGGGCTCTTCTCACATTTTCAGTTGCGAAGGTTGCTGGTCTTGGCACATAGCTGGTGGATTTGACTTGGGTGTCCGGGCAGGGAGGGATGGAAGGGTTAATCTGTGGGCACGTCATGGTAGAATGTGCCACTGACCTGCATATGGCACACGAAATGCTTCTGCAGCCTAGAAACACCCTGCTGTGGAGATCGGCATCGAGTGCACCCCAGTAAGGGCACTGATTCCACTGGGCGACTCGCACGGCACATTTTGCAGAAAACAGTTTGTGGTAGGTGTAGAAGTGCCCGCCCCCATAGGACAGCGCCAGCTCAGCTATGATTGCCAGATAATCATTTAGTTCGCGCCGCCTATGGGGGAAAGCTGAACAGATTATTTCAGTGAAACGGGAAAAAGCAATAGAAAACTCAGAAAAAGAAAGCAGACGAGATGAATGTGGATTTGAGTTTTTTAGGGTGACTGAGAAATCGCCGCAGTCTATTTGACGGTTAGAATCTGGAGCCGGTATTAAAGAGAGAAGAGATGATAAGTCTACGTCCGCACCTGCCAGGATCTGCGCTCGGATGTTTTGAGCCACTGGGGGGGGCTCCGAGGCGACCGCATTCGGTGGGACGGGCATCGCTGATGCTGTGAAGAGAGAGTAAGGTGATTTGTTTTGCAGGAGTGGATTGCAAGAAGCAGTGGCTGCAGCTGTGTTTGTCAGCAGCGGTGGCCTCATGCTTAGATCAGCCTCTTGAAAAGGAAGATTGAAAGGAGCCTGGAGGTGAGCTCTAAAATCTTGAGCTGAAGGCGTAGGCGCCCTCGCTTGCGCTGCCTGCCAATGAGAAGGGGCGGGGTTAGAGATGTTCGGAGGGAACTGGTGAAAGCCCTGAGCCTGAGTTGCCAGCATCCTCGCGCTAGTGTCTGCGAAGGGAGCTGGAGGCCACTGATAATAGGTAGGGTTGTGGACAGCGAGAAAAGGCTGAGAAGCTGAGGGAAGGCCTGTTGGCCCGGCCGCATGAGGTGTTGCGGCGAGAGGAGCCGAGTAGAAATGCTGGGCTTCAGCGAGAGGCGGACTAGGTCTTACGGCGGAGGCATCTGGGGCACGGCCCAGGCTCGCCGAATGCCTTTTGTTGCAGCCAGACAGTTGAGTCGAGCTAGATCTTGTGCGGGAGGAAGGAGGAGTTGAGCGAGGCGAACGTTGACCTTTGCGGGCTTTGCTCTGCCTGTTGGCCGTCTTGGGAGCTGGAGTGGACTTCGGAGTGAGGTAGGTTGGCTGTAAACTCACGTATAGATCGTACAGTTCCGCTTTGTTCATTTTACGCGAGAACTGTACATCTGAATTTGCCAGCGCTTGCCTCAATCCTACTACTGTCCACTTGCCAATAGGTGGAATCGTTGGGACGGCTGAACGATAGGAAGACGCCGGGGAGGTATTTTGAGGTCTCGCCGGTGGAGGCGAGGGCTGAGCTCGGCGTCTAGGCGAGCTTGTAGCTGCACGGGCAGGTGGTCGGCCGCGCCTGGGAGCCTGGGGCTCAGGTGCAGTGTCGGGCAGAGGAGAAGTTGTCGAGGGGTCGGCAGGTGGAGACGCAGGATCCTCGGAAAAGTTAGCTTCGTCGTTAGACGGGGAGACGTTAACTTGAGACATAGTAGCAGAAGGGCGAACCGAAATGCTGATAAACTGTCAAACGAACGAAGGTAAGTGTGCCGTATATATACCTCCATTGGTTGATTAGCTGAATGCTTTCCACCTGTGATAATTAGTCTAATAATCTGCACCTGCTCCTCCCGAATTTTATTAATAAAACATCATATATTTAAAAAAAAAATATGCTTTACCAAGCTTTTAATGGTACAGGGGGCCTGTTTTGAACCACCAAAAAAAATGCATCTATCTATCATAAATATAATCCATACGGCTCCAGCGGGTTAATAAAGGTCTTCTGAAGTGAATCGTGTCATGCGTCAGGTCAGGGGTTACTCTTCCACTGCAAATCGATGCGTACGGTCTGCCTGAAGCTAGTTATTATACTTAAAGTTTTAAATATGGATATTTTTCTTACAAAACCCATCACTTCGCTTCAGAAGGCTGTTATTAACCTCATGGAGCCTTATGGATTATTATTTATGATGGATGGATGCATTTTTTCGAGCATCAAAACAGCATTCAGTACCATTATAAAGCTTGGTTGAGTCAAGATATTTCTCGGTATAAACCCCTATTGTGTTCATCTGAAAGAAGATAGTCATATACACCTAGGATGGCTTGAGGGTGAGTAAATTGGATAATTTTATTTTTTGGGTGAAATATCCCTTTTAGCTGCACAGCTGACACAGTACGTTTTTAACAGATAGGAATGAAAAGAAAGAGACAACAAGGGTATGGTTTAACTAAAAGCCGCCACGCTGAATGATCTTCATGTTGGAATGATGTTCTGTATGACAATGTTAAAGATTTTAATCTAGTCCTAATAGACGGCAGTGGTTAATTTACTACTCGCTCGGTCAATTCTTTTCATATTGTGCAGACAACTCCAGCAACTCAGTTCATTAACTTTAGGCCTCAAAGCCAGGCTCTTAACATTTTAATTAAAAGAGTAAAAATCCATATCAACAGATTAAGGACCCTGAAGCTCAATGAATACAGTTAAAGACCAGCTGAGGTCCCTGCCCAGCTTTTTCAAAAATGGGGTGCCAGGTTCTTATGCTACAGTGTAAATTGATTTGAAGACTGGAAATCAGAAAGTATTAGAAGGCTAATCTCTTTCTGATAAGGTTTGACTCTTTTAAGGTTGTTATTAGAACATTTGTTTCTTAATTGGAGCTCTAATCAGATTTTAAATGAATATTTAAAAAAATCCAAAAACCAAGTTGGTTATTTTTTGTATAGGGGGGACATACAAGATAATACTGGAACTTATGAACTTAAATAGGAATTTATTTACTACTAACTTGGATACATTTGCTGGCTCCCATATTTTACATATATGCACAGAGAAGCAGTTAAAAAGTTGGCTAAACAATTATTCACAGACCTATAACTTACTTACTTACTTGGATGTAATTATATAGGAGTCAAGGTTTGGCTGGTTAGCATTGTCCAGTTAGCTCCTGCTATATATATATATATATATATATATATATATATATATATATATACACACACACTACCGTTCAAAAGTTTGGGATTGGTAAGATTGTAATGTTTTAAAAATCTTTTTTGTATGCTCACCAAGGCTGCATTTATTTAATTAAAAATAAAATACAAAAACGTAATATTGTGAAATATTATTACAATTTAAAATAATTGTTTTCTATTTGAATATATTTCACAAAGTAATTTATTCCTGGGATTTTTCAGCATCATTACTCCAGTCTTCAGTGTCACATGATCCTTCAGAAATCATTCTAATATGCTGATTTACTGCTCAAGAAACATTTAATGTGTTTTTTTTCAGGATTATTTGATGAATAGAAAGTTCAAAAGAACAGTGTTTATTTAAAATATAATCTTTTGTAACATTATAAATGTATTTACTGTCACTTTTGATCGATTTAATTGATCCTTGCTGAATAAAGGTATTAATTTCTTTAATTTCTTAAAAATAAATAAATAAATAAATAAATAAAAAGTCTTACTGACCCCAAACTTTGGAACTGTAGTGTTAATAATGTTACAAAAGCTTTGTATTTCAGATAAATGCTGTTCTTTTGAACATTCTATTCATCAAGGAATCCTGAAAAAAAGTACACAACTGTTTTCAACATTGAAAATAATCATAAATGTTTCTTGAGCAGCAAATCAGCATATTAGAATGATTTCTGAAGGATCATGTGACACTAAAGACTGGAGTAATGATGCTGAAAATTCAGCTTTGCCATCACAGGAATAAATTACTTTGTAAAATATATTCAAATAGAAACGTTATTTTAAATTGTAATAATATTTCACAATATTACTGTTATTACAGTATTTTTAATTAAATAAATGTAGCCTTGGTGAGCAGACGAAACTTCTTTTAAAATCATTAAAAATCTCACCGATAACTTAAAAGTACTCAAAAGCTTTTAAGTAAGTATCAGAAAAAGAAGGTTTGGTATATGCGACACATATCTACACAAACACACACAAAGTATTAGTGAGCCATTATAAGTGTTTAAATGTCTCCCAGCTGTGTCCAAAATCACTCCAGGGTCATCAACAACATATCAATACAACCTTTAAAACACTGGACACACCACTCACTCATAGTCAGCTGTAACCCTGAGTCTCTCACTTACAGAACAGCTCCCTGAAGTTTGATATGATGGGATCAGGCAGGGGTCTGCGGGAGCCTGAGTACACTGATGGATGAGGGATTGAAGGCTAGCCAGATGATAGATCTGGACTGGAACATGTCCGCCGAGTTACTGCCAGAACTGACAGCTCAACACAATGGTGATGTCTATAAAGATCTGGATGTCTGAATGCATGTATGACAAGGAGAGGGAGCAGGGATGAGGAAGAGAAAGAAGGGCTGTTTAGAAGATCTCTCTAGCAGTGGGCTATGATGTAAAATCCCTAAAATTCTCAGGGATATTCATGCAGGGAATAGCAAAGTTTAATTTGGGCTATATTACTTACCTATTCTAGATACAGCTGTAGCTGAGAGGAAATACGATCTCTTGTGATGATGATCATTTTATGTTAAAGCTTCAAAATGCAGAGCAGTTTAATCAGTAAGAATCTTTTAAATATTAATATACCCCAGATGCACATTCATGGGGCTTCCTGACTCTGGACACATATACTGTGTATAGTTTTTAACCTTTGGATGGTCTGAATTGTCTAAAACTGGACATTAAAAAAGCAGCCAATTCCCTGGTCAGATTAATTAATTTTTCAATAATATTTTCTTCAAAAAGTGGAGAAAGTTTTAGAGAAAATGCTAAATTATCCCATCATTCTGAAAGGAATTAATTTGTTTTTTTTTTAGCTTTGCTGTTGGTCTGTGTGGGCTCCTGTGATCATGATGGCTTTTCAAAGCAGACCTCAAAAACAAGGAGCATGATGGGAAGCGACTGAGCGTTAAGAGGGAGCGCCAGGGGCGACACGTTAGCAAAGAGGGCCACAAAACTCTGCATTCCAGTTGCCAAGGCAACCAGCCGAACGTTCTGCGTGTATACAAAAAGGCAAGCAGGTTTGACTGCGAGGCAAACGCACAACTCAAATACTCAGTTATGCAGAGCGGCGTATGGATGATTATTTAGAGACTAAAAAAAGAGTCTGAAATTGCTCTGCAGCTCTAATTGTGAATTTCAGGGAACATAAACTTCAGAGCCATTTTGGGAAAGCTACTGTAATTGTGACAAAGTGCGAAACAGAACTGAGGGAGCTTGCTTAAAATAGATGCTGCATTTAGTACAATTAGCTAAAATAAATAAATTAAAATATTATTTATTTTACTTTTTAATGCGTTACAATTAATAAAAATAAGAATGTCTGAAATAAAGACATATATTTATAATATTTAAAAAAAAAAATCACAGTTAAAACCGTGAACCCCCACCTTCAATAAGATTTCACAGGTCATAAATCCCTATAGAATATAATTCATTTTGCCCTCAAGATACCCAAAATGTGGTTTTAATGTTTGTGGGGTAATTAGGTTAAACTATTGGAGAATGGCAGTGTTTTGCCTCAGGTAGATGGTTAATGTGTAAAGAATTATGTTTCAGGCTAAATCATGAGGCTTCAAATCTAATCTCGAGCTGGTCCTGATTTGCATAATGTTCTCTTTTTAAATATGTATATTAATAAGCAGATGAGGACATGGGAAGTGGAGTACATTAGCATGCTTTTAAAGGAACTCGTGTGATCTGTGATGTGGCCAGGGCACAGTCTATGCATTGCATTCAAATAGAGGTTCTGGGCATATAATGAGCCTGGGCTGAGGGGAGGCTGACATGATTAAGAACTGAATTCCAAATGGTAATATTTTTACTGTGGTTTTAGTTCAGGGGCCTGTACCATGATGGTAGTTGAACAAACTCAGGGTTATAGGATTAGTTTCAAGTTGACAAAACCAAACCACTCCAGTCTGGCTGTGTTGCTGATCATCAACTTTCTCTGTCAACCCAGGCTTTGATCCTGAGAGAGAGCCAGCGCAATTCAAAACTCTTTTGCTGAAGTTTAAGAGATTGAGAAAATGAAGAATTTAAACGCATATACACTAAAGAAAATACTTGTCCGTGAAAGAGGAAGAAATTATCTTGCTCTATCAGTGCAAATGAAACTTGTACAGTTGATTAATAGCGATAGAGACTAAAATCACATGTAGTCATTTTTAAAGATTTATCTATTAATTCTACAGCTTATTTATATTACATATAATCTGTATATATTAATATTCATTTAAACTAAATGCTTGATAATTTCTAAACTAAAATTGGATGTGTCAGTGTCACTTTGCTCATATCTGATTAATTTCGGTTTGAGATCTCTGAACAAAACCTGCACCGAAGCAGGTTATCCGTGGAGCATAAGTTACTATGGTGATGAACACAGCTAAAAGCCAAGTCACTTTCATGGTACCTAAAACCCAGGGTTTAATCTGGCTTCAGGGTACAGGCCCCAGAAATGTTGTTTTTTTTGTAAAATTGAACCAGGCTCTGTTTCAAGGGCTTTAATGGTCTCTGTGGTATTGTGGCAAGCAGGGTTCGAGAGCCAAGGGAACGGCGCAAGTGTTAATGAGTGTCACCTGTGTGCCACACCGGTCTCGTGTCTGTCTCGCACTATCGTCTTTCACTGTCATTCCTCCTTAGACTGGTGTGGTGCTCAGGTGGCGCTCTACTCATTAACACTAGTGTGTTTTGTTCCCACAGCTCTCAACCCCGCCCTGCTTGCTACAGGTATCTTAATGGTGATAGAGTTCAATGAGAATGAGACACTCTACTCCGTACACCAGCACTGTATTTTTCTTGTTTTTTTTTTCCTTCTTTGGACCCCAGTTTTCCAATTAGGAAAAAAAAAAAAAAAAAATCATACAGGTTTGGAAAAACATGATGGTGAGTGACTTTAATGACCTTGCATGCAATTTATCATTACATTAAGCATTTTCTTGTTATTTTCTTAGTATATTTTGGCAGCTTTGATTAGGTGCCTTCTTGACCTATCACACACCTTCTCGAATACTATTAGCTATTCAGATAGCTGTTATTTGATTGCTATCTTTGTCCTCTAAGACGGTCAGTTAATTCAAATCTACTTCAATCATCATCCGAAATTAAGTTGTACAACCTCAGGCCAATAATATTTCATATTCAAAAACATATCTGTGGTTGTTTGAGTCAGGGTGAGCATCCAGGTGTATTGTATTTTAGGTCTGTGGTACAGAACAAAATGCTGTATCTGCCCACCTATAAATCAATAAGCCATTTCCCAAGAATAACCAGCTGGGTTTCACTTGCTTTCTTGATATTTTGGACATAAGGTTAGAATAATTAAAAATCTCCTCCAAATTATGTTAGGTTCTATCTTTTGTGATTCTCTCTTTGTGTATAAAGGTTAAAAATGTTATATTTATTCAAGAAAAAAAGATAAAGAATCAATTAATAGACTCTCTTAGGCACTATTTGTAGTTTAATCCTTTCAGTGAGAAATAATTGATTTGGAAAGACCTTGGCATGTTATCTTCATCTCAAGGAGTCTAAGAGGAATGGCAGTAAAATGATGGGAAACGGCAAGACCAGAATGATTCAATCCTGTGCCACCACCAAAAGAAACACACCAGGGAATAAAATCTGCCAGCAGGAAGCAGCTATTGTGCTCATTATCAGCATGGGCCAAGACAAAAAAAGTTAAAAATGCTAGTCTTTGACTTTATTATTTGTCCAAAAAAATGTTTTTTACCCACCTTTTGAGTACAGAACACCTATTGCTCTTTCAAAGCCTTGGGCTGTGGAAATCTTTTGTCTGTTGCCATGTGGTGATTATTTGGTTTTTAGGAGAAGTTTTGTAACACTTGTGAAAAGAATAGATGACATTTTGACAGAAAACCGTGTATAAGTGTATAGAATCTGTTGCTGTGTGGATTTGTGTGCCGTCCGAAATGCTTTGGGACATATTTGCTTGAACATATGTACACACAGAGTCCTGTCCAGGCTTCCAGAAGGCTTTCTACCCACACTGGTCATCTGTAGCCTGCCATTTAAAATTCCCACAGGCTGCTTCCTGCGACAGGGCAAACGCTGCAACTTGCCTGAAAAGACTGGCTCTGAAACCAACATGGCTGGCTCTCAGGAGAATATACCCACAGGGCTACCCTGGAGCCAAAATGGCTGCATCCCATGAGCAGCATACCCACATGGCTGCCCTTAAAGCCAATATGGCCAAAATTCCAGGGTGTGCAACATCTTTGTTGCAGGAGACATGAAATGGCCAAATATTAGTGGCAACATCCCAAAGGGTTGCACTAGAGCCAAAACGGCTGACAACCACAAAGCTGCAAGCAGGCCACCTTTTTCAAAACTCAACTAGCCAAATGGCCAGATGTTTATGAATCAAAAACCATTTAGTCATGACAGCATGCCTGAATGATTTCACCCCTTGAGTCACATAACGGCGTATACAAATCATCTTCTCTTTGCCAGCTATGATCTGTTTCTTGGACTGAAATTTAGAGACCATTAACCCACCAAGGACAGTCAAGCAAAGTCCATAAAATCATCACTAACTGATCTCGCATGTCTGTAGCTCAGGAGAAGATTATGCATCAATTTGAAGCATAATTATAATATAAAATTGTGCAATTGAAAACTGTAATTTGTGAAGACACCATAAACGAGCTTTTCAAATGAGAAGTTCATGTATTCTGACATAAAATTTGATAGTGAAGTTCAATTCCAGACTACAGTGCGATCAGAATTATACTTTTCACAGAAATCATGCCTCTCAGTCGGCCAGATAATATGGCTCAGTGGTGAGGCAGAATGAGTGTGCTGATGTCTTTGGTAATTGTGGAGGATTAGAAATGCATTGAGTTTGAAATGACATTAGTTGGGCTAATTAAATTCTGGACGATTGTGCTGCGCTTCCACTAGGGTTTATGTGTGTTAAGAGAGAGGGAGAGAGAGAGAATACAGGGAAGAACAGAGAGGGGTATGTGTGTGTGTGTGTGTTTTTAGGTCTTATCTCCTTCGACAATGTAACATCCATTCAGCCCTGTGGAAGAAATTACTGCCTGCAGCAGGTAGGGAGAGAATATGTCACTGGCAGAATCAGACAGAAGTAGAAAAAAAAAAAAAAAATGGCAAGAAAAGAACGCAAAGGCTGTGGAATGGGGAACTTTTTCATTTGTAGTCAGGCAGTCGACTTCACTGATTATCTTAATTATAATTTGTTGAGGTCGAGAGGTCACGTTTTATGCATTAACATAAAACTTAAGTAACCAAATTATAAATATGAAGGATATAAAAAGAGAAAAGAACATTTAGAAGTTTTCATTTCAAAACTATAGTTATTTCAAACTTCTCCAACTGTGTTTTGGTTCAGATTGAGGTGAGTGATGTTTATTTAGCTCTGCGTTAACCTCTATAACCAACAATTCTAAATAAAGTAGAAAATTATGGAAAAGTCAGCATGTCATGGCTCACATGACACGTTGCTGATTATTGCATTTTTATTCACAGTAAATCACAAAATTAAAGTCTTTAGGAAGCAATTAGATTACAATGAGCAAGTTTACCACTGGTTCAAGCTCCTGTTCTTGACAGTGCCCTGGACTTATAGTTCTCTGATCTGCTGAAGATGTTTGTACAAAATGTGTTTTGTTGTTGATGGGTATGAAATGTGAAAACTATAAAGGTACTTCTGTAATGGCTATTCAGATATGTCACAAATGTCAATGTACAATAGCATTCTGATTCATGAACAATCAGTCTTTTAAGAGAACTGAAGTGGTTCACAAAACAGTCTGAACAATTTGTTCATGAATTGGAATTCCTCCAGGAATTTACACACTGGAAAAAAAAAAAAAAGATTTACTTTGAAACAATTTTTTACTTAGACATTTCTAGTAAATTTCACAAATAATTACAGAGAAACAATAATTAACACAATGAATTTTAAATAAGTGTAAAGACTGAAATAGTATTTTTTTTTTAAATGTACTCCAATAATCTGTTTTATTTACAGCTTAGAAAAATATTTTAACAGTACAAACAATGGTTGTAATAAATTATATATATATATATATATATATATATATATATATATATATATATATATATATATATATATATATATATATATATATATATAACAAAATACAAAATCATGAATCAAATGAATTTCTTTGAATCGGTTCATTGAATCAGACTGTTCAAAAGAACCGATTCCCAGTAATGAATGAGTCATACTTCCAATCGCTAATAATATTATTCATCCGCACATCCTCACTCTTACAGACTCCTTGAGCTCACAAATTAGAAGCATTATGTGGATTTGTTTGTTTCTTTGCTTTAGAAATAGGCTGTTGCTGAATATCAATAATCCCCAGTTGTCATCCTGCATTAACAGATTATGGTTTATCTCCAGAGAGATTGTCTAAACTTCATAACCTCAGTTTCAACACCTAATGAGATGTCTTTAAAATATATGGGGGAAATAATAAACATATTTGTGTTTAATGTGGGCATTTAAGTGTGCACTCTGTGAGAGAGAGACTGTGTATTTATGGCTGGTATAAACAGATGTGTATTTTTAGCCACCTCAGCAATGGTTAGTCCAGATGGGAACAGACTCTCTACAAGAGTCCAATTCATCAGACAAGCATTTAGTGCCCTTTAATTTACCAAAGAAAGAAAGAAAAGGAGAGAAAGAAAGAAAGAGATGAAGAAAGAAAGACATTAAACCTTCTAATGGGTTTGAAATGAATTCAGAAATGTTTAAATTTCTGTTATCTAAAACTACATGGAAAAACACTTTCTGTAATGGAACTCGGCTGAATTGTATTTATGCGATTCAATCTGAACTGCTCGATTTTCTTTGTATATGTCTCACAAATTACCTTCAGATGAAATATTGTACTGCAATGTGTACTGACAACTGGCACAATGATGCCAGAATGAACTGTGCATGTGTGATGTGCACCCAGTGTGTGTGGGTGTGTTGAGGGGTAAATAACAAAAAAGGGGGCTGCAACATGCTTGATGTGATCAGATATTTGTGGATGAAAAACATGGAAATGTATGTAATAATCTCAGTTTTAAGAGTTGCCTTAAGTGCTCTGCGATTAACCAATTGAAATACTGCTTCCATCTCCCTTCCTGTGCTCACCGTGAAGAGATTTCTGAAGCAATATGACACCAATGCATATTGATATGATTTAATTTTAAAGTATTCTGTTTATATGAAATAATTGTGAAATTGACGTAAATATCCAAGCGGGTAAGAGTGTTACACTCTGAAAGCGAGTAAATGGGCTGAATTTGGGTCAGAGTGTTGATTTGTATTAAATCTTCTCAATATGGATTCCCTTATCCGAGCTCCAGAGATTCACTGAGGGCAGACACAGTAATTGTGCATTGGTCCTGGAGCTGAAAATTGGTTATATATTGATGTGATATTGCACTGGGGATTGGAAGAAGGCCAGAGGAAGTCCAAACAAATAAGTGGGTTGGGGAGGAAAACGGAAATCTGGATTATCTCTATTTGAGAATCAAGCCAGAAGGGTGGAAGCTTGGCCCTATTATCGATATAACAAAAGGACAAAAAGCAAACAGAAACACACAGTTGCAAATAAACAAACCATTTTATTCCTCACTTTAATATAAAGTATGACTTCTTGCCCCCCTTGATTTCTCATTTTGGGTCTCTTTAGCACTTTAAAATGAAATAATGAACATCATTACAGCATTGTGTAAGAAAAAAAAAAAAAGTATACTTTGCTAATTAGTGCAGAGTTTTACATTGTGTTGGCTGCTTAAGGTTTATTCATATGCAGAACTTTTACAGCTTTCACAAATTAAATAACAATATATAGATGCCGAGGTTTGGCTATTTTATGTTCATTTTTTGTATTCAGCATACTGAAAGTCTTCATTAAACTGCTATGTTCTCCCAGTATGGATACAATCTATGCCTTGTACAGTCATGAACGTGTGACGTCTTTTCCTCCATCTCAATGACCTTCCAGACATTTACCAACTGTTCATCAATATTTCCTTGATTAAATGCCAAGAAGAGGAGGTTGTGGGGAAGTATGCAGAGATTTAATATCTCTTTAAAAATGTGTACATTTCATAACATCTTCTTTAATTTGTCCTCCATACTCTTACTTTATTTTTAAGAGTATATTGTAACAAAAAAGGGTTTTCACAGCGATGCCATAGAAGAACCAATTTTGGTTCCCTAAAGGACCTTTTTTTTATTATTATTATTTATTTTTTTTTTTTAAGTTGACATGAAATGGAAGTTGTGGTGGTCTTGTTGTGTTACGTGTACTGGTAGAGAGATGAGGCAGATGCGGATTTCCACAATAATATAATGCTTTTAATGTAACAAAGGTAAGGAACGCCAACATACACGGTAAACAACATTCAGAACGGACCAGGAGTGAAGGGAGTGAGTGTCATATAAAGGGAGTGCTAACAATAGAGTCCAGGTGCAGGTGATCCGTGATGATGGGGAGATGACGAGGGAAGTGAGTGCAGGTGTGGAGAACAGGAGGATCTTGGGAAATGGAGTCTAGGAGAACAAGGGATCTGTAACAGTACCTCCCCCTCCCGGTAGGCGCGTCCTCGCGCCGTAGATGTAACAACCGGGAGGGGGGTGGGCGCCCTGGAGACCTCAAGCCGGAGCAGGGGGAAGAGCAGACTGGAGTGGAGGTCTCCAGGGCGGGCTCAAACGCCATGGCGGGTCAGGGGCCGAAGGCAGCCATGGAGGGTCAGGGGCCGAAGGCAGCCATGGAGGGTCAGGGGCCGAAGGCAGCCATGGAGGGTCAGGGGCCGAAGGCAGCCATGGAGGGTCAGGAGCCGAAACCTTGAAGCCGTCGAGCCCAGGCGGCGCTGAAGGACCGGCGGGAGATGGCGGAATCCACGGCTCCGCCGACCGAAGCGCAGCCGGGGCTCCAGAAAGCCGCAGTAGAAGGCAGACGACATACAACAAAGTGAACACCGGGGAGAGTGAGGAGGCCAACTGGAACTGAGGGACGGAGGGACGGAGCAGAGACGGAGGAGTGCAGTCCAGAAGTGAGGGCAGGCTGACGAAGGAACAAGGTGTGAACGGGGGCAGGATGGAGACTGGTGAGACTAGTGGACTGATGGGCCATGGTGGAGACGAGGGAGGTTGGAGCCAGGGTGTAGGTAATCGCCCAGAGGTCCGAGGTGGAGATCTGGGCGAAGGGGCTTGAGGAGGAGGTACAGTGCTGAGACATATGGACGGAGGCGGGAGAGGGAGGCAGGGAGGGGAAACAGTCTTTGGGCTGGAGGGTTCAAAAACACAGTTCATAGGAGCAGTTGGTTCGGCGACGGCGGCGGCTGGAGCGGCTGGCTCGGCGGCGGCGGCTGGAGCTGAGGGCTCGGCGGCGGCGGCTGGAGCTGAGGGCTCGGCGGCGGCGGCTGGAGCTGAGGGCTCGGCGGCGGCGGCTGGAGCTGAGGGCTCGGCGGCGGCGGCTGGAGCTGAGGGCTCGGCGGCGGCGGCGGCTGGAGCTGAGGGCTCGGCGGCGGCGGCGGCTGGAGCTGAGGGCTCGGCGGCGGCGGCGGCTGGAGCTGAGGGCTCGGCGGCGGCGGCGGCTGGAGCTGAGGGCTCGGCGGCGGCGGCTGGAGCTGAGGGCTCGGCGGCGGCGGCTGGAGCTGAGGGCTCGGCGGCGGCGGCTGGAGCTGAGGGCTCGGCGGCGGCGGCTGGAGCTGAGGGCTCGGCGGCGGCGGCTGGAGCTGAGGGCTCGGCGGCGGCGGCTGGAGCTGAGGGCTCGGCGGCGGCGGCTGGAGCTGAGGGCTCGTAGGCGGCGGAGACTGGAGAACTTTGCTCGGCGGCGGAGACTGGAGAACTTTGCTCGGCGGCGGAGACTGGAGAACTTTGCTCGTAGGCGGCGGAGACTGGAGAACTTTGCTCGTAGGCGGCGGAGACTGGAGAACTTTGCTCGTAGGCGGCGGAGACTGGAGAACTTTGCTCGTAGGCGGCGGAGACTGGAGAACTTTGCTCGTAGGCGGCGGAGACTGGAGAACTTTGCTCGTAGGCGGCGGAGACTGGAGAACTTTGCTCGTAGGCGGCGGAGACTGGAGAACTTTGCTCGTAGGCGGCGGAGACTGGAGAACTTTGCTCGTAGGCGGCGGAGACTGGAGAACTTTGCTCGGCGGCGGAGACTGGAGAACTTTGCTCGGCGGCGGAGACTGGAGAACTTTGCTCGGCGGCGGAGACTGGAGAACTTTGCTCGGCGGCGGAGACTGGAGCAGAGGGCCAATCCATGCCCTCAAACACAATTAGAATCCCCGTAGGGACGGGAGCGGGCTCTGGAGATACTGGAGCGGGCTCTGGAGATACTGGAGCGGGCTCTGGAGATACTGGAGCGGGCTCTGGAGACTCCTCCGCTTACGGGACCCAGTTGAGGATTGTGGGTTCCGTGTGGGGCAGGCAGGGAGTTCGCTGGAAAGGTATGCAGAGGAAGCCGGAGGTTGACTGACTGGCCCGGCCAACCGTGTCTCTGGATGGACTAGAGACAGACACCCATCCTGAACCCAATCCACGATAAATTTGGAATCATTTAACCATAAAATGGAATTTATGGTTCCGCTTAAGGAGAAACGATAATCGGGTTCACTAAAACGGATGGTGTCATCATCTAGTCCATCCAGAAACAGGGAGATCAAAACTGCTTCAGGCCAGTCAGACAAATAAGCGAGCTCAACGAACTCCTCCACATACCTCTCCAGCGAACGACCTACCTGCAGGAGCCCGATAAGGCGATCGCCGGCTGTCAGGGTGAGAGGCGTTGGAGGAGCTGGATCCAGGGAGCCGGTGAAAGTCTCCATTATTTTTTTTATTTTTTTTTCCCTGTGGAAAATCCGGTCGTTTTAGTTCCGTTCTTCTGTTACGTGTACTGGTAGAGAGATGAGGCAGATGCGGATTTCCACATTCAAAGACAATACTTTAATGAAACAAAGGCCAGGAAAGCCAACATACACATCAAACAACATTCAGAACGGACAAGGAGTGAAGGGAGTGAGTGTCATATAAAGGGAGTGCTAACAATAGAGTCCAGGTGCAGGTGATCCGTGATGATAGGGAGATGACGAGGGAAGTGAGTGCAGGTGTGGAGAACAGGAGGATCTTGGGAAATGGAGTCTAGGAGAACAAGGGATCTGTAACATGTTGTCCCTATTGTGACTAAATGAAATGACTTTTGGAATAAGAAAAAATGTAGGGAGTTATTTGATTTTGTGTTTTGGGAATTGATTGGATCGTAGGAAGTTGGGTGTAGCTAAATATGGACACAGATCTGAAGTTTGCAGTCAGTTGTGAAGGATATATAGCCTTAACCTCTGCCGAGACATATGTCATTTAATTTGGGAAAGACCGCCATTTAAATGCCACACTCATATATATGTATATATAATATATATTATATATATACAGTATATGCAAAGTCAGAATGTCAGCTTTATTTGTAAAGCACTTTATACAAGATTGTTTCACAGCAGCTTCACAATAGTAACAAATTCAAATTCTGCTGTAAAACAGCTGTAACAAGCCAAGAGTCATTATTTAGCTTAAGTCATTTCATTATTGATTCAGTTCAGTTCCATATCTGTGTAAAATCCATCAGTTGTGCATACATACTGTATAAACAGTGTATTTCTGCACATGTAAGTGCGAATGCTATGACAAACTCCTGTGCACTCCACTGCCCTGCAACAAGCAACAACAAGCAAAAGACACAAAGGCATGTATGTGGCTAATCATTTTATGTTTGTGTGTAGTTACTAGGCAAAAATACCATTTTTAGAATAGTTAAAATAGAATTGTATGAAGTGTTTGCTTTTGCAAGATATGTGGGTTGCACTTTATTTTACAGTACGTGCACTTACATATACTTACATTTTACTTACCTAAGAAAGTGCTGGGTAGTACACGGTAAGTACATAGGTACAAGGTTAAGGTTATAGGGTAGGTTCAGGATTAATACCTAGTTATTACCCAGTTATTACGATTACTATCATAAGTACTTAGTAAGTACATGGAAAACAGGAATGTAAAATAAAGTGCCACCGATATGTGTGACGTTTTGTGTGTGTGTGTGTTTTGTGGTTTTGTGTATAGAGTTTTGAGAAATGGAGCCATAGTTTCAAGAAGAGCTGTGTGTAGAACAGTTGAAGATTTTAATTTCATGACGGCTTTAATTGTGGATAACATTATCTAATGCTAAATATTATGACTATTTCATGTCTTCTCTGACATATTTTTGATGTTTTAGTGGTCTTGTCAAATCAAGTTTGGTAAATTTTCTAATCACTTTCTAATCAAGAATTTTTAAAATCTCCACATCTCCTCATTAAGACATTGCATTCCCCACCAGCAGTAAACTCAAGTTAACAATCTCTTAGCCTGTTTCAAGTTTTACAACACTTTTCTGCACTTCATGGACTTGTTTATATATTTTACATTTGATTACAGTGTAGTTGTTTGTTAGCAGCACTTTCATATATATACATTCAACTAAATGTACTGTTATTGTCTCATTAATACACACAAATTCCTCTGTGGTAAATCTTGGCAGGGGTTTAATGGAAGTCCTTGGCTAGTGAGCCCAAGGTTAGCACCACGTCTCTTGAGGATAATTAGCATTGGCTCATTACGGGCGGCCAGAGCAGCATGAGGCCTCTGAAGCCCCCATCGCACCAAAGAAAACGCGTTCCCGCTCAGCACCAGCGGCCTTGCAGTCAAATCCTTGCATCAGATCATATATGACATGCACGCGCTCCACAATCACGCGGTACCAGCTCGTTGAGGAGCGAGAGGACTGCAGGGTGAAGTCTGACTGTAATCAAGAAGCAGGCTTGAGTAAAAGCTAGATTGAAGACAAAGGCCCGGTGCAGACGATGATTTCACTGCGGGTTTATACAATGTAGAAGTAGCCTTCAGACAGAGGTAGGAGATGAGTGGGAGAGTTGTGAAGTGTGTTTTTCTTTTTTTGAGTTTAGAGTGTCTGGGAATATCGTGGGCCTTGGAGTCGGGATGGGGTGGCATGTTTTTTTCTCAAAGAGAAGCGGCGGAAAATAAGACTTCTAAATGCAAATATTCAACCCATACACACACACTCAGACCCTCGGGTCTCAGGGTCTCGCTTAATTACCGGACTTCATTAGAGGAGTTGGCAGCATGGTGTGTGTGACTGGGCAGCTGGCCAGTGCTGCAGAAATGAGACCAGGTCTCACTGTTTGATCCCTCAAGATAGTGGACTGAAGGTTCTTCTCCAAAGCCAAGAGTGTGTGTGTGTGTGTGTGTGTGAGAGAGAGAGAGAGAGAGAGAGAGAGAGAGAGAGAGAGAGAGAGAGGATGTGATCATTTTAGGAGGGTAATGGTGTTTTTTTTTTTTTTTTTTTTTTTTTTTTTTTTTATGTTTGACTATATGTTTGATTTTCTCAGCTCAGAACTGAGACCCTTCCACCGTCCAGCAGAGAAAAAGAAATGATGAGAAAGCCATATCTAACTACTTCTACCTGTATACACCTGTTAATAGCCAGTGGATAATATCCTTTGATTTTTTCTTGAACTTCCTCCTGCGTTTTCATTCTTTTAAATTTATTTACATGTATTAATTTAAATCTCTGATTTTGAACAGATCGTTTAATCCATTCTTCAGTGATTCTGAGTGAAGCACAATTGGTTTGAGTTTAGGAATAAGTTGTTTGTAATGTAGTTTAATACAGTTTTTTTTTCAACTGCTTACACACGTTTTCAAAACTTTGCCTCTTTTTTTTTCAAACACAAATCACACGAATTGCACACACAAAATGCAAAATGCCTCACATATCTTGCAAAATGAAGTACTGCATTCAAAATATCACAAGCACATCTCAAAAGCAAACATTTGTCTTACGTTGCAAACACCTTTGCCATAATATTCTATTTTTGGATCATATACACACAAAGTTATTCAAAACCTAAAGCTCTTCTTTCATGAGCTCCTATGTACATTTCTGTACAAGACTGAAAATAATTGGCAGAGAGATGTTGAAAAATTCACAGTAAACATGAAAGCAAGATTGAAACCAAACTATTACTTTTTTTTTACTGTAAGCATTTGTGGTTGTGAATACAGTATTACACAGTACGAAAGAAAATAAATACATCAATCATGTGTAGTTGGACAGAAGCAATGGTTGTGTTTGAAAAAGGAAGTCGAGATACACTATATTGCCAAAAGTTTTGGGATGCCTGCCTTTATGTGCACATGAAATTTAATGACATCACATTATTCTGTAGGGTTTAATATGGAGTTGGTTCACCCTTTGCAGCTATAACAGCTTTAACTATTCTGGGAAGGCTTTCCACAAGGTTTAGGAGTGTGTTTATGGGAATTTTTGACCATTCTTTTATAAGCGCATTTGTGAGGTCAGGCAGTGATATTGGCAAGAAGGCCTGGCTCACAGTCTCCGCTCTAATTCATCCCAAAGGTGTTCTATCGGGTTGAGGTCAGGACAGTCAAGTTCCTCCACACCAAACTCGTTCATCCATGTCTTTATGGACCTTGCTTTGTGCACTGGTGTGTAGTCATTGGAACAGGAAGGGGCCATCCTCAAACTGTTCCCATAAAGTTGTCCAAAATGTCTTGGTATGCTGAAGCATTAAGAGTTCCTTTCACTGGAATTAAGGGGCCAAGCCCAATCTCTGAAAAACAACCCCACACCATAATCCCCCCTCCACCAAACTTTACACTTGGTACAGTGCAGTCAGGCAAGTACCATTTTTCTGGCAACCGCCAAACCCAGACTCGCCCATCGGATTGCCAGACAGAGAAGTGTGATTAGTCACTCCCATTCCATGAAGCTCTTTACGCACTGTTCTTGAGTTAATCCAAAGGCCACACAAAGTTCGGAGGTCTGTAGCTATTGACTCTGCAGAAAGTTGGTAACTTCTGCACACTGTGCGCCTCAGCATGTGCTGACCCCGTTCTGTGATTTTATGTGGCCTACCACTCCGTGGCTGAGTTGCTGTTGTTCCTAATTGCTTCCACTTTGTTATGATACCACTAACAGTTGACCATGGAATATTTATTAGTGAGGAAATTTCACAAATGGTCAAGTAAGGATTTTGTGTGTAAGCAGTTGAAAAAAATAAATAAATAAATAAAAAAACTGTAAATATATACATTTTAAATTTACATAGTTTTTTTTTATAGTTTAAACTTTGTAGATCTCACTTTTTTCTTTAAATAATTAATTTGCATTTGACCACATTTCCTTTTGAAATATTTTTAATCAAAATGACATGAGTCTGTCGCTGTGTTTAACATAGATACACTGTAAAAAAAAAAAAAAAAAAAAAAAAATTAAAAATCTATAAAAATCTATAAAAATAGGGCACAATGTACTGTATATTAATGTATTTACAGGTGTTTTACCTGTATTTTGAATTTCATTGCATTGTGTTTTAGAGTTAACAGAAATGTCTGTATAATTTTCTGCCAGTACATTATTGTTATGATATAGACACGGAGGCAGAGATAAAAGCAATCCAGGTGAGTTTATTGGAACAATATGAGAACACAGAGTGGAAATGGCTGTTATCGGGTTCTTGAGAGATGAATAGAGAGTAATACTGTCCTTGTATGGTTGATAATCCAGGAGCTGAAGTGAGATGGAGGGAGACGTTGGAGACACTCACACACACAGAAGGGTAAGCACACGAAGGGACCAGGAGACGAAGGAGATGAAGGAGATCGCTGGAGCAGGTAAGTATGATGAAGGGGAGTCCTTAAGGTAAGCATAAACACAAGGTATTGCAAACGAGACCGGACAGTGAGTGTGTGTGAGTGTGGTGGTTTTGAAGTGCTGGTGATTGCAGAGTGAATGAGATGCAGGTGGCGGTGATTAGTATGCTGGTGATTGGGTGCGTGGGTACTGTGGTGAGGTGGAGCCTGGCGTGTCTGTGACAGTACCCCCCCTCCCACGGCCCGCTCCTGAGGGCCGCGGACCCCGACGTCGTGGTGGTCTTCCCCTGGGTCGTGGGGCAGGTCTGTCTGGATGGTTGGTATGGAAGTTCTGTAACAGAAGAGGATCAAGGATATCGTTCCTGGGAATCCATGAGCGTTCCTCGGGACCATAGTCCTCCCAGTCCACGAGGTATTCGAGTTTACCACCACGGCGCCGGGAATCCAGGATCTCGTGTACCACGTAGGCTGTGCCGTCTTCTAGGAGAAGTGGAAGGGGGGGCTCGGCGGCTGCCACGTCAGGCTCTGTGGAGGGAACAACAGAAGGGTGGTAAGGTTTGAGTAGGGACACGTGAAATGTAGGGTGAATTCTGCTATACTGTGCCGGGAGTTGGAGACGATAGGTGACGGGGTTGATCTGCCGAAGGATGGTGAATGGGCCAATGAAGCGGGGACTCAGCTTCTTGCAGGGCAGACGCATCCTGATGTCCTGGGTGGACAGCCAGACCTTCTGCCCCGGCTGGTAGTCAGGGGCCTCGGAGCGACGAAGGTCGGCTGCCATCTTGCGTCTGCGCAGGGCTCTCTGCAGCTGGTGGTGAGCTGAGTCCCACACCCTCTCGCTCTCCCGGAACCAGTAGTCGACTGCCGGAACGTCGGAGGGTTCCCCGTCCCAGGGGAACATCGGGGGTTGGTAGCCGAGTACGCACTGGAAGGGTGTTAGTCCAGTTGAGGCTTGGCGGAGGGAGTTCTGTGCGTACTCGGCCCAACCCAGGTACTGGTTCCAGGAGTTCTGGTGGCCGTGACAGAAGGTACGCAGGAAGCGGCCGATCTCCTGGATCTTCCGTTCCGTCTGCCCGTTCGACTGAGGATGGTATCCAGACGAAAGGCTGACGGTCACACCCAGGAGGGAGAAGAAGGCTTTCCAGACATGGGAGATAAACTGGGGTCCTCTGTCGGAGACGATGTCTTCAGGTAATCCATAATAGCGAAAGACATGATTAAACATTAGTTCTGCGGTGGCCATGGCGGTAGGTAGACCCTCCAGGGGTATTAATCGGCAGGACTTTGAGAAGCGGTCTACTACCACCAGGATGCACGTGTGACCGTCAGACTCGGGGAGGTCGGTGACGAAGTCCACTCCCAGGTGGGACCAGGGTCTCTCAGGAACGGGCAGAGGAAAGAGCTTGCCGGTGGGAAGATGGCGTGGGCTCTTGGAGATGGCGCACTCCCTGCAGCCCTGCACGTACCTCCTGACGTCGTTGGCCATGTTGGGCCACCAGAAGCGTTGTTTGAGCAACGAGAGGGTCTCCTTGACCTCCGGGTGACCAGTGCCAAGTGAAGAGTGAACGTTGTGCAGGAGTGGCGTGCGACGTGCCCGTGTGATGTACTGCAAGCCCGGTGGGCAACCCGGCGGAGTGCGTGTGGAGGCATTGGCGGAGGGAATGGTTTCTTCGGACCACTGGATAGGGCTCACGAAGATGGACTCCGGCAGAATAGTATCAGGTTTTTCGGGCTTTTCCTCAGGAGCATAGAGGCGAGATAAGGCATCAGCCTTCGTATTCTTAGAACCAGGACGGTAGGAGATGGAGAAGTTGAATCTAGAGAAGAACATAGCCCAGCGAGCTTGGCGAGGGTTGAGTCTCTTTGCGGCCTTCAGATATTCGAGGTTCTTGTGATCAGTGAGGACTTGAAATGGGTGAGTAGCTCCCTCCAACCAATGCCTCCACTCCTCAAGGGCAAGCTTGACGGCCAGGAGTTCGCGGTCACCGATGTCGTAGTTGACCTCCGCCGGGTTGAGCTTGCGGGAGAAGAAGGCGCATGGATGGAGTCTACTTGGTGTCCCCTGCTGCTGTGAAAGGACCGCTCCCACTCCGGTGGTAGATGCGTCCACCTCTACTATGAACGGGAGGTCCGGGTTAGGGTGGACGAGGAGGGGAGCGGTGGTGAAGGCTTTCTTCAGGGTCTCAAAGGCGTCGGTGGCTAATGGAGACCAGGACAGAGACTTGGGCTGGTGACGGAGGAGGTTGGTGAGTGGACTGACGATTGTGCTGTAGTTTTTGATGAACCGGCGATAGAAATTGGAGAAACCTAGGAATCTTTGGAGTTCTTTGATGGTGGTAGGAGTGGGCCAGGACTGTATGGCGGAGACCTTCCCCTCGTCCATCCGGATGCCACTGTGATCAATCACGTACCCCAGGAACTGGACGGAGGGTTGGTGGAATGAGCATTTTTCAGCCTTGAGGAAGAGATGGAACTGCCGTAAGCGCTGGAGGACCTCCGCAACGTGGTGGCGATGTTCGGCCAAGCTCCGGGAGTAGATGAGGATGTCATCTATATAAACCAGAACGGACTTATGGAGAAACTCCCGGAGCACCTCGTGGATAAAATCCTGGAATACGGAGGGGGCGTTGACCAGGCCATACGGCATCACGAGGTACTCGTAGTGTCCAGTGGGCGTGACGAAAGCGGTCTTCCACTCGTCCCCCTCACGTATCCGGATGAGGTTATACGCGCTGCGGAGGTCCAACTTGGTGAACACAGTGGCACCGCGGAGATGTTCCAGGGCCGCTGGGACGAGGGGAAGTGGATATCGAAACTTGATGGTGATCTTGTTGAGTGCACGGTAATCGATGCAGGGCCTCAAGCCTCCGTCCTTCTTTGCCACGAAGAAGAAGCTTGAAGCAGCAGGGGAAGTAGACGGGCGGATGTAACCTTGTTCGAGTGCCTCCTTGATGTATTCCTCCATGGCCTTCTCCTCCGGTATGGACAGGGGGTATATGCGTCCCCTGGGCACTGGTTCACCCGGCAGCAGATCGATGGCGCAGTCCCATGGCCGGTGTGGAGGAAGCTTGGAGGCGCGTTGCGGGCAGAAGACGTCGCTGAAGGGGGCGTAGTCAGGGGGAACATCCACGGAGCGCTTCTCAACAGGGCTCTCGATGGACGTGGCATTCACGAGAAGAGACTTGGAGAGTGGAGGTTTTGGGACAGGAAGCGCTGGGAAGCAGTCTGGGAAGCAGTGATCGCCCCACTTCAGGACTTCGCCCGTGCGCCAGGAGATGTTGGGGTTGTGTTGTTCCAGCCACGGGCGCCCTAGAACCACGTCAGCGGTGGATTCCTCCAGAACCAGCAAATGGATGTGTTCAGTGTGCAGGATACCGATGCTGAGTTGAAGTGGACCCACGCAGTGACGGATGTGTCTGCGGCTTAGGGGTTTGCCCGTGATGGAGTGGATTTGATAGCTCGTCGGTGAAGGAGAGATCTTAAGGTTGAGTTGTCTACAGAGGGTGCCTGAGATGAAGTTTCCGGCTGACCCTGAATCAAGGAGCGCCACCACTGGAACAGAGATGTTAGCAGCAGTAAGGGTTACAGTTGTAGTGAGTGGTTTCATTTTCTGAATGGAGGGAAATATTGCACTCACCACGGGTCGAGGAGGACGGATTGGGCATGTGGAGAGATTATGCCCCATTGTTCCGCAATAGAGACAGAGATTCAGGGCCAGCCTTCTTTGTCTTTCGTTTGGGGTGAGACGAGAGTGATCAATTTGCATGGGTTCGTTGGCTGGTTCTGGGGAGCTGACGGGTTCGGACCGACGGAGGAGGTTAGTGGTGGATGACTGGCCCTGGTGTTCTTGAATGCACGACTGCATACGGGACCCCACGCGAATGGCGAGTTGGATGAAACGTTCTAATCCCATGGAGTCCTCGTATGCAGCGAGATGCAGCCGCACGGAGGGTTCCAGCCCCTGACGGAACGTGGTGATGAGGGCTTGCTCGTTCCATCCGCTGGTGGCGGCTAGCGTTCGAAACTGCAAGGCATATTCGTTAACAGATAGGTTTCTTTGCTTTAGATTATAAAGTTTCTCACCAGTCGAGGAATCAGTCAGAGGTTTCCCGAATACTTCCCGGAAGTGGGAGACGAACGCCGAATAGGATTGGACGACTGGGCCTTTCTGGGTCCATAACGAATCTGCCCATTGCAGAGCCTTCCCTTGCAGTTGTGAAATAATGAACGCTATTTTAGCCGTGTCTGTGGTGTAGAGGTGCGGCTGCATCTCCAGGACCAGCTCACATTGGAGAAGAAATCCGCTGCATTCCTCCGCCGATCCAGAGTAGGGCGCCGGTTTGGCCATGGGACTGGCGGTGAATGCAGGTGAAGGAGTGGTGCTGGTGGGTGCGGAGACAGCCGTGTTGTGGGATGACGATGTTGAGGGCTGTGGTGTGAGTGCTCGACGCAGCACGTCCACGAGTTCCTGGAATGGATCGTTTGTACTCATGCCGTTAGTTGTTAAGGTCCGGTCTTCTGTTATGATATAGACACGGAGGCAGAGATAAAAGCAATCCAGGTGAGTTTATTGGAACAATATGAGAACACAGAGTGGAAATGGCTGTTATCGGGTTCTTGAGAGATGAATAGAGAGTAATACTGTCCTTGTATGGTTGATAATCCAGGAGCTGAAGTGAGATGGAGGGAGACGTTGGAGACACTCACACACACAGAAGGGTAAGCACACGAAGGGACCAGGAGACGAAGGAGATGAAGGAGATCGCTGGAGCAGGTAAGTATGATGAAGGGGAGTCCTTAAGGTAAGCATAAACACAAGGTATTGCAAACGAGACCGGACAGTGAGTGTGTGTGAGTGTGGTGGTTTTGAAGTGCTGGTGATTGCAGAGTGAATGAGATGCAGGTGGCGGTGATTAGTATGCTGGTGATTGGGTGCATGGGTACTGTGGTGAGGTGGAGCCTGGCGTGTCTGTGACAATTATCCGTTTTTTTTTTTTTTTTACAGATTTTTACAGTGTTTATATACAGTACCAGTAATATCTCACTATGGTCAGTAAAGTGCAACAGAAACTAAACAGCCATCAAAATATCTTGTCGTTGTTTGTCGCTATCATGGCTAGTTAGAACAAAAACTTTATTAACTTACATATTGTTTTGCTTTTTATCATGACCCAATTTGGAAACATAGCACGAAAGTTCACAGACATGTTCAAGAACAGATATACAGTGGTTTCAAAAAAGTGGTCTTGGATACTTAAGCCACACTTAAAAATTGAATGAATGTCTTTGAATTATATATCAAAATATCAAACCAAGTGGTTGATAAAACAAGCAATCAAACTTCCTATATTGAAATATTCATATTCATATTCTTCACAGATTCACAGAAAGTATCTGTTTGTAAAACATTAGTGGAACATGTCCATAGTTAATGTGATGAACTGTTAGGACCCTTATATGAACTTGAGAGAAACTGACTTCATACATCCACTAAAGATGATGTTGGATCCAGTTGGTTTAAAATAATAATAAAAAAGGCCTAGAAAAGTGAAGTTAGTTCTAAGAAAAGTTTTAGCATCATTTGTTTGCAGACTTGGTTTGATATTTTGTTATCTAATGCAACCAAATTCAAACATTAAGTGTGACTGAAATGTCAAAAAATCTCCCAATCCATTCTGGGGACCACTGTATATGCACACATACAAATATCTAGCTCATTGTGTTAAGATCACAGTTGGAGTCTCTCCATTAATCCACCCCCCTCACTCTCCCTGGCGGTGTGGCTAGATAAGAGTCCTCAGACTGGCGGAGCATGCAAAAGCATATATCGAATTAACTGTCTGTAATTATCTTAAAATGATGCTTGTTGAAGCGACATGGGAAGACGAATGCATAAGAGAGATAAAGTAGCCGGGCTCCTCCTAACAGCAAGCAAAGTTAACTCCTTTCTGCAGAAAGCCTAGATAAGCTCTCTTTGCCTAAGGCGCTCAAGTGCATTTGTTGTGTTATTGCTTTGTGCACACTGAATGGGCAATTTGGTGCCCGCATGCTCGCTGAAACAGCCATGCATTGGGCCAGTAGGGTGAAGGCCTACTGATGCATCCCGTCATGCTGAGCAGACTCGTGATCTTGGTTTGTCTTATCCATTAAAAGCGTGGGCTGCTGAGCTAGCTCGCAAGTTACTGAGGTGTGTGAGCATTGCATTAATATAAATGCATTATTTGTGCGAAAACTGCTTGTGCATCAAGTGACATGTATGATCACCTTAACTGGAGGGCTTGAAAACATCTGGCTCACATCATCTGCATGACGCACATAAATATATTGTCCTTAACATATTCATCGCATGACTACGATAATTTGGAAAACTATTTTCTAATCTAAATTCTAAATTCACTAATTGCTTACTTTTCCATGGACTTTTGCACCATTTCATTCTATTTAAAAGAGATGTTTGTCTACAATCATTCAAGTGATGGAGTAGAAGACCATTGTAAATGGGCGTAGATGTGGGTTATTTGTACCACAGGTGATACTGTGAAATGCTAAAGGGTTAAGTGGACCATCGAAATAAAGTTTTGGAGAAATATGAAGTGCAAAATAGATTTTGTTGTCATATTTGTAGTATATTATTTGATTATACCTTCAATGAATTGGGTGCTAAACCAATGCTGAAAGTGTATTAAAAAAATGTATGACACGACCAGTGATTGCAGTTCATTGTTAGTGAGGTCTAGTAAAGTTTATTTTATCTTTATTTTTTGATTTTTCTTTATGTTCCATTTATATGTCCAAAAATGAAGATAAATAGAATAAATAAATAAATCACAAAATTAATTATTTGGAAGAATTGATCATTGATTTCTCTGAATTCAAATATTGATTTTTCCATAAAAATGCCAGTGCGATAATGGCACACACATACTATACACTGAAGCAGCTCTGATCTCCTGGTGATGGTTGAATTACATACATGCTTACTCATTATAGATCAAGTGAATGATCCCATGTCTTGTGAAAGAGGAGCAAAAAATCAATAATGGCTGATTCTGGCTGCATGATTGCGATCAATATAAATATATTAACCTACACACACATTTTTCTAGTTTTAGCGCTGTGGGCATTGCAGCCATAGATGTGGGGTCATAAAGCCAAAGAATCAAACCATTACTCTTTATATTTGTGCATTTATTAGTGCTGTCAAACTTAATGCGTTAATACATTTTAATGCATGTTTTTTTTTTTTTTTTTTCAGTTTAACGCTTTAAAAAATATTGAATGCAATTAGTTCAGCGTCTGTTTTTTGTTTTTTGGTCATAATTTGGCTAGTGTTACATTATATGATCACTCTCTTATTTACACCAATGCTTTTAAACCATTCAAGCGCCACAAGACCAACGAGATTGCATTGTCTGTGAATGTCATATCTGTGTGACACACACACGACTCGAGTGCACAGAAAGACACGCACCAGTATCGAGTTCTCGTTCATGCTTGAACAAACAATAACACAGAGAATTATGCCAAAATGCCTGTCAGATCCGCGTCATGTTCGGCAACGGCAGGTCCTAAAGGGTTAGTTCACCCAAAAATGAAAATTCTGTCATTAATTACTCACCCTCATGTCATTCCAAACCTTTAAGACTTTCGTTCATCTTCGGAACACAAATTAAGATATTAAGATAGCTCTCTGACAAGAGACAGCAATTTATTTACTGTCATTCAAGGTCCAGAGAAGAAGTGAAACATTGTTAAAATAGTCCATGTGACTACAGTGGTTCAACTGTAATTTTATGAAGCGATGAGAATACTTTTGCGCAAAAACAAAAATAACGACTTTATTCAACAACTTCTCTTCCCTGTCATTCTCCTACACTATGTTGTTGTCTTAGTGCAGCGCTTCCAGTTTCTACATCAGAACACCAACTCCTGAGCTGGCATACTGATGTAAAAACTGGAAGTGCTGCACTAATTCTACAATGTATATATCTTCACTACCTTCCTGTGCCTTTAAAAAAGTAGTAATTAAATTGCTGTCTATGGAGGGATCAGAGAGGTCTCGGATTTCATCAAAAATATCTTAATTTTTGTTCCGCAGATGAACAAAGGTCTTATGGGTTTGGAACGACATGAGGGTGAATAATTAAGAATTTTCATTTTTGGGTGAACTAACCCTTTAAAGTCACAACAGTCTAATAAACCAGTTGCTGTGATGTCTATCATTAATGTTAATTAAAGAACAAAGGAAACAGAGAAAAGTGTAGCTTTAAAAAGGATTAACCTATATTTCATTTATAATTTATGCAGTGAAGACTGTTAAGTGTTTGATAACTTTCTTCCATTTCTGTAGATTTCCTACCTGTTTGACAGATAGGAAGGCCAAAGGTAAATATGGCATTTATTATAATGGGTTTATGTGAAGATTGTTTTAAGTTTTTTTTTTTAAGCCTTATAAATGTTGAAATTGATAGCTTTCAGTTATACTGTAATGTTTAATGTCTATAAGTGATGTTTAAAATAAAATAAAAAAATAAAAAAATAAAAAAATCATAGAAATATCAGTACCAATATTAGTCTCAGTGATACTGGCCTTCATTCATAAAAAAAAAATAAAAAAAATGCCATTATACAAATATTTAAAATACCCCATGTCCCCATTTTTTCAAAAGGCTTATAAATCATACAGAATGAGTTTTTGTGACAAAAGTAAAAATGTGCACAGTTTTCTGTGATGTGTAGGTTTAGGGGTAGGGGTAGTGTAGGGGGATTGAAAATACAGTTTGTACAGTATAAAAACTATGGAATGTCCTCACAATTCACAAAAACAAAACTGTGTGTGTGTGTGCGTAAGCCCATGTGTGGGGACTTTAATCCACTTCAATATGTGTGTGAATTGAGTGAGTGTGAGTCTATGTATGTGTGTATATGCACTATGGTGTTCAAAGATAACATAAGGATTTCTCAGTTCTCTCTGGTGTCTGTAGTGATCCACTTTTGTGTGTGCCATTTAAAAGCCACTCTGTACCTCTTTGAGGATCAGCCATCCCCTACTTGATGTCTCAATTTTGGCACACTGTTCACACTGTGTGCCTGTGTGAATGAGTGTGGGTTTAACCTTCAAACAAGAAGTTTCATTGTGAGGAGGACACCATTCACAGGTTGTAGAAAACAGCAAATGCATTTGTCGCAGTGAAACTGACGTCAAACCCAATATCACACCTAGAAAATGTGGACAGCATGTTTCTCAACGTCCTTCACAAGCAGACTTGCCAGGCGCTGGATGGTTGTTGTGTATTGTGTGTTTTTTGACCTAGCTTAATTGCGGCAGCAGACTCCTTTGAGGCAGGAGGCTGATGCGGCCCTCAAAAACGCTGATGGGTACGCAGTAATAACTCCCCTCTCTGATTATTTTTTTAATCTCCTGTTGATTCAGATCTGCACGGAGCTGAGAGAGTTTTTATTTATTTCATTATTTATCTTGAGCTGGGCATGGAAATGCAGGGAAAACTGAGAGCAAGGTCAAAAACCCGCCTGTGAAAAAACATCATGGCTAATTCCACAGCGGACAGAAGAGCCATTACCCATAACACATAAATCTCAGTCTTTATGCAAACAATTTTAGCTGGTTATTGCTTATCAACGCTCCCGCCTTCTTTAATCTCAGAGACGTGTTATATTTTATAATCTAGCCTTTAAGGGTTAGTTCACCCAAAAATGAATTTCTGTTGTCATTTGCTCACTCTCATGTTGTTATGAAGCCGTATGATAGCAAACAAATCATTCTAAGCGGTTTTGTGAATCAATGATTCATTGAAAAGATCTGAATCAAATGAATGAATCATATGCTGCATCCAAAATTGCATACACCCCTACTATATAGCAGATGAAGAACATGTGAATTTACAGTATTCATCTAATTGACACTTTTTCTATCCCATGAGGCCACGGGAGAGCTGTTCACAATTACAAAATAACGGGTATAGTTTGTCTGGATTTCATTCATATACAAAAATTAATACTATATAGAACATATTTTTTTTTAACGATTGTGCAGTAATTACTTATTCAAACAAAGATCTTCTTAAAGAGTAGCCTATGAGATTTTGGGCGCAGTCCATTAATTTGATTTAGACCTTAATGAATCATTTATCTGGTTCATGAATCAGACATTGTTACTAATAATTAATGAAAAGACATGAAGCTTGACAGTTTTATCGAACATAATGTTTCATACTAGGGATGTGCCCTAAGCCAAATAGCTTATTCAGAAAGACACCGATAATGCGAATAACGAATATTCGACAAACACAGTCACTACAAGGATAGCATGATACATAAACCTCTAAAATCACTACGCAATAAAGAGTGTGTGAAGTGAATAAGTGTAACATGTAGCATTTATATCTTGTAAGATATAAAACATGAATGAGTGGAAACTTTATGAATGAAATAATGAATTGGATGATTGACCTGACATAACTTCACACAACCTTATATAATAATAATAACAATAATAATAAATGTTACAGTTCTAATATGTTTGAACTTTTTTCATGGATTCTTAGTTTGTTTTCATTAGTTCTTGTTTCCTTTCTCTTAGTTTCCTGCCACTCATCTGTGGACACTAACTCAATCATCACAGCCGTTATTCATTTAGTTCATCACCATTGTGTATTTAAGTTCCTTCTTGTGCACTCTTCAGTTGTCCGGTCATGTTAATACTAGTGTTGTGTTTCCTTGTGTGGATTATTAAAGACTTGTTCATCTTCATCAGCATGTATACTTGCAACCCAGTGTGACAAACATTTAGTATTATTGTTTTAATTAGAAGATATTTAAGAGTGCTGCCAATTTAGCAATTTTGTCGACTTCCACGCCCCTTCTGAGACTTTTTTTCAAAAGCCAAGCGACAAATCTAGCAACTTCTTGAACAAGCCTTATCTAGATTCCGTAACTCGCACACTGATCTATATTTATACTAATATAGATCAGTGGACTCGTCAGTTTGACGTGATTTAGCGACCAGTTTTAGCCACTTTCAACTGAAAGCAATTGGCAACACTGATATTTAGATACATTTTATAGTTATAATAAAAATAATTATTTTGAGATTGTTACAAATTCAGATATTGGCTCTGCTGCACACCCCTTTTTTATTTAAGTGTTATGAGGCCTATTATTTCAGAGAAAAGGCACAAGTTTCTTGTGGTTGTGTCCGAAGGACCAATTCACCTCCACTTTATAAAGAACTATAGTTCCCTGAAATGATGAGCACTTTTCTGTTCTGACAAGTACACGGTAAATTAACTTGACAACCATTACCTAGAACCACTCAGGCCACAGCAGTTTATGGTTAATTTTCAGAGAGAGCTCTTAACACACATACACACATATATACAGTACTCACCCACTCTTCCTCAACCTATATATTACATATCTGCAAATATTTTATTTATTTATTTATTTTCCTCAGGTTGAATGGAGTGAAAGGAAAAAGAACAATCAGGAGTCCCTTTGAATTAATTTGCTTAAGTGAGGTTACAAATGGGCATAATAGCCACGGCAGCCACAATTACAGTCAATTTACACTTTCCAATTATCCATAAAAGGTACTTAACCTAATACTTGATGTGTGTCAAACGAAGGCAGGCCCAATTAAGCATGGGGGTGGTCTGAATTTCTGCGCCCCCTCTCTTCTGCACACATTCTCTCCCCTGGCTCTCCTGATCTAAGCACCACTCTAGTGAATTTAACACCAGCCATCCAAAACTCCACTCTGGGCAAATCACAGCCACTCCAGTTCAGCCTCCACTCTAACAAATTTTCAGGGATTTCAACCTGATGAGCAGGGCTGTACCCTAACTATTGTTTCCTATCGGTCATCATTATTACCCTTTCTCTTTCTCTGGATGCCCTGGGTGGAAGCACTTTAGAATTTTAACGGACAAGCTAATCTATCTGACTACATATAGATTAGCGATTACAGTGCAATACTTGACTAATAGTTGCTTTATCAGTTTTGCACATGAAACTGTCAGTTACTGATATCTTGATTTTCAAGAACTCTGAATAGAAGATCTGCTTTTAGGTGTTGTTTGCTGGTTAGTGTTGTCAGTCAAGTCAAATTTTAGTTAATCAAATTATTTAATCACAATTAATCATATCTATATTTGCTGAAAATAGACCCAAATTTAAGATATTTTTTATTTATTTATTTATTTTGAGATATTATTGTGGCAGATGAGAAAAAAAAAGCCTATTAAACGTAAACCTCTTTTATGTTTTCTCATCTTGACTACTGTTATGCACTTTATTCCAGCTTTCACCAGAATTGTTTGGATAAACTAAAAAATGCTAGAGGGTTTACAAGATCCAGGAGAACAGGACACATTAAACATTTGAGCTAATTTGGATTGATTTTAAGGTTCTTTTGATAGTTTTCAAAGCATTGAATGACTTCAAACTTTCATATCTTTATATATTTTATCAAAATATATTCCAACTGATAGTTTGTTATATACATATACTATGTTATTATTATTATTATTATTATTATTATTATTAATTTATGTACATATACATCTTTAGCCGTCATGACACTTCTTGCTGTTCTTCAGGGTCTCACACCATGAGGACCATGTTTTTATGAGATGCCATGTGTTAACAGAGAAGATATAAGCCTTCTCTCTCACAGCCAGGGGAGTATTCCAAAAGAAACAAAGTTAACTTACTTTCACATATAAAAAATCTTTCGGTTGATTTAACCAAAACCTTGCTTACTTGAGATATGCAGTTTCCAAAACCACCGTCTGGAGTAAGTTCAGCCAAACTGAGTATAGTTAAAGGTAGGGTAGACAACTTTTTGTTATACTGGTTGAAACTCTCTTTACATCCTGATGGCAATAAATAACAGAAGTGGTCTTAATGAAAAAAAAAAAAAGTACCAAACAATGTCCTTCCAATCATTACATTCGGTCTGAATGTAATGATAGGATGGCCTACCTGCCTGTCAACTTGTATTTCCATACCTCTGCGCACCCTACTTGCACATACATCATATGTCATAGGCACGTTGTAGACAGACAGTCACCAAGAGCCACAAACAAATAGTAGCCACCTTTTACAGTTCCTCCTGAATCAAAACAATGAGTTTATGCTGCGTTGACACCATATCATTATTACAATAATTACGAGATGGCAACCCATGATGTTCTACTCAGAGCTGTACACATCCTCGGACACAGAATTATGTGTATATACAGCAACACTATCAACACTGAAATTAATCTGCAGCAGTCAGGTGGTACAAGTCAGAGCTCTTAAGTTGTTTGTATTCATTATTATTGTAATGTCATGCACTTTCAGACATGAGGAAATTTAACTCCATCTCTCGTGACGCTTCGCAGACTCTGCTCTGGCTGTGTTTTGGATGAGGTGTTTGTTTTATATTTAGTCATTTTACTTCCAGATTTTTTGTGAGATGCATAACATATGCACTTTATTATAGAAATGCATTATATAAAAAAAGTTAAATAAATTAGAGTAAAATATCATTGCTTTATGTTATGTTATAATAAATAACTATATAATAATATTGTGTGAAATCTGTTATGCTCACTGGAGCCTCATCATGCACTGAATTCCTCTGAAACAAACTAACCTTGGAACATAACCTGCTCCAGAGAGTTCAGAGAGTAAGTTGCTATGGCTACTTGCATAACCTGAAAGTTAAACTCAACTTTCAGTTTTAAAAAAAAAAACAGAGGTATCTGCTTGCTCTGTGTAAACGTTGGTATGCAGATAACCTGCTTTCTGGAATTACCTTCAGTTTCATGCATGTACGTTTGTTGTTATGAGAATTAAACTTGAATTCCCTTCCTAATTTGTCTCTTGATGCGTATCTGAACCCTCAAGATACCCTTATTGAGCACAAGGACGCAAATCGCTATGGCGATTGAGTAAGTGGGACGCAGGAAACAGAGCGGCCCAATTGGGGAGTGAGAAAACGGGTGGGAGTAGGAGATGGTGCAGAGAAAAGGAGGGCATCCTAAAAGACACTTGAGATGAGAAAAAGAAATTAAATATATCAGAATGACATGCAAATGTTCACCAAAGTAACTAACATTTCTTTTTACAGGCATTTTCTTCTCAACCCATCACGTTTTGTAGTGGTAGTGGCGTACTTATGGGTCACATTCAGTTTGTCTTGGTTATCGTGGACTTCACATGTGTTTCTTTGTTCTAGTTTCCCTCCATTCATCAGTCACCATGGTCACCGTCATTATGAGTTTGTTTGGTTCAGCTGTGTTCTATTAATCACCTTGTTTGAGTTTCTATTTAAGTTGTACCCTCACGTTCATTCTCTGTCTGGTCACCGTTACCTTCAGTGTGTGTTGTCCTGCTGTTGGAATATTATCATTAAAATTTGTGTTGGAACTTTATTCTTCTGTCTTCTTTGTATGCCTGCAACAACCCATGACACAAGCCTTCCTAGGCGTTGCGATATATTTAAAAACATCTTGGCTCTACCAAGCTTTATATAGTAGTGAATGAGGGGCCTGTTTTGAAGCCCCAAAAAAGTGCATCCATCCATCATAAATATATTCCATATGGCTCCAGAGGGCTAATAAAGGCCTTCTAAAGTGAAGTGATGGGTTTTTGTAATATCTGCGCAGTGTATTACTCCGAAATGTAAGATTGTTGCCTATCATAATAGTAGAATAACTACCCCTTAGTTCTAAAATTCTTAAAAAACTTTAAATATTGTTCCCTATAGGTACACTATAATTACTGAAATCTACACTGTAAATTCATTTTAATTGCTTAGTACATTCCCGCTGTAATCTAACGCGTTACCAAATATCCATATTTATAACTTTGTAATTTTATAATCTCCTCTTTTCTTATATCGAAATCCTCAGACATTTCTCTTTTAAAAAAATTTTTGGGGCTTCAAAACAGGGGGGCTTCAAAACAGGCCCCCCATTCACTACTATTATAAAGCTTGGTAGAGCCAGGATATTTTTAAATGTAATTCCGATTATGTTCATCTGAAGGAAGATAGACATATACACCTATGATGGCTTACAAGTACAAATACTTCGTTACCTTACTTAAGTAGAAATTTCGGGTATCTACACTTTACTGGAGTAATTATTTTTCAGACGACTTTTTACTTCTACTCCTTACACTCTTAGCCCGGATTTTATATTTACTTAAAAATATAATTACAATATACTTAAATTATTTAAGTTTGGTTGCATTACTTATAAAATATAAGTAAATTCTACTAATTTGTGGGTGTATTTGAATGTGTTAATAAATGTAAGTTAAATGCACTTAAATTATGAAGTTTTTCTCCTCACCACACCTCCTTCACACTGGTTTGCGGCGGGTAATGACGCCATTTTGTCATGGTGTGTATGAATTCAAGGAGCTGTTGATGAGCAGTTGGAACATTTGTTTTGGCTGTTCTACAGACATTTTTTCCTAACATTTACCTTTTTATAGTCACCAAAGGAGAAAATTACAATTTTTAAGTTACCATCATTGAGGGTCAGGGTTTGTTTTAGTTGAGCTCTTGACTCTTAACTTTTTAATATTAGATTTTGTTTGGGCAGTTTTAACTGCATTAAAACCAACCAGACAAGCAAAGTTAAAAGATGATCAGGTGATGTTGGTTATGTTTTCACATAATCATTATTTGATCTGAATCACTGAACTCATTTAGAACCCAATCTCTGAGTTAGATTTACATTATTGATTACAGAAGCACTGTGATTCTACAGCGGAGGATCAACTTCTACAATACAATTATTATTTTTTTTTTTTAAAGTTGTCCTTATCACAAAAAAAAATATATATATATATATATATTTTAGGCACACAGAGACATCAAGAATCAGCCTGTGAATCTCAATGACGGTGACAAGCAACATGTTCTGATAAACAGATCAACTCTGAACATTAGAAAACAAGCTACTAAAAAGTCACAGAAAAACAGCAAAATTTAAATAGTGAGAATAAAGAAAATTACTAAGACAATTCAGTTCATAATTTATTCATGCAGCAATGCATGATGGGAGGCATGGATGAATTTTGATTGGTGGCAAGTTAACTTGCTTAGTACATTGAACTTAAATATACTAGTTGTAATAACTACAAAGTAATTAATATTACAAAACATTTTAAGTGAAATGAACTCGAATTATTAAGTTCACATTACTTAATCATTACTTAATTTTTTTAGGGCAACCAGTTTCCTCAAATTTTTTAAGTAAATTCAACTTATCCGGGCTAACAGTGTACATTTTCATGCAATTATCTGTACTTTCTACTCCTTACATTTTAAAAATAGCCTCATTACTCCTATTTCATTTCGGCTTGTTTTCATTCCGGCTTGAAAAAAAAAAAAAAAAAAAAAAAAAACTATCCAGATAAATCGCATCATCTGGATAGAGTGGATTTGATTGTGGTTGGATGAGAATAAACATATACCATTCTGACATACCATTCCCTATTGGGTTTTACTCGATCCAGCGCACGTGCACGTCACAAATCACGTCACACTC
This sequence comes from Chanodichthys erythropterus, assembly GCF_024489055.1. Classification (NCBI taxonomy): domain Eukaryota; kingdom Metazoa; phylum Chordata; class Actinopteri; order Cypriniformes; family Xenocyprididae; genus Chanodichthys; species Chanodichthys erythropterus. The sequence continues at coordinate 15,838,565 of NC_090221.1, read as the reverse complement.
CAGCAAGGAGGACAGTGTTGGGGGTCGTTACTCAAAAAAGATTATTTCTTAAAAGTTATTATTTCTCTACTACTGGCTTAGCCTGGATGCCAGCCGAACTTAGCCCCGGCCACAACATTTTGAGGTCGGGGAATTCGGACCAATCACATTGTCAGGGCGATGATTGACAGACTATCACCAGAAACGTAATCAGCCACATCATCAAAGAGCGCTTGGGGAGTTTGATTGACAAGCGATCTAACCAATCAGAATGCCGCATCCGCTATTTTGTCCGACAAAGCAGTCAGGAGTTAGAAGATTAACATCGGTGGAGTTAAACTTGAAAAATTGTGCATATTGACGTCTTTCCGCTTTTGAAACAACATTCATTCTCATATTCATTCATGTTTATTTGATGCTATAAATGGACTAGTAGGAAGAGATGATCGTTTAACAAGCCTCTTGAGCTGAGGCGCTACAGCAATCTGTCACGACCATGGTCACAACACAAATAAAGAGCCACAAAACGTTTTTTATTGTTTAATTTTTTTTAATAACTACACAGTTTGAAAGTTGGGACTTTGTTTAATATCATAAGTAACCTGCTCTGTCTCGTCTGTCGATGTGTTGTCAGTTTCCTCTTTACTCCTCGATGTATTTTCCACTCTTTGTGGCGTGACAGCACCACGGCTTGTCGGACAAAGCAACAGTAACTAAGGGGGGCAAGTCTTTGCGTAAGGTCAATTAGTTTACAGCAATGATGGCTGTTGTGGAAGAACTGAGATGTATAGATTCCGCCATCGCGTCCGTTATAGAAGATATCGACAGCGCATTAATTTTAAAAGAGGAACAGAGGACCGCGATCAAGGTATTTGTCGATGGGAAAGATGTCTTTGCCGTCATTCCTACGGGATTCGGCAAAAGTTTGATTTATCAGCTGGCCCCGATGGTCGCTAAGAAGAGTTCTGTTGACAACTATGCGTCGCTCAACATACTCTGTAGCTCTGATTGGTTGTAGGTCTATCCAATTGAGGTCTTTCCTGGATCGGTTGAAATACGCCCCCATAATCAAAGCCCAATGGAGCAGTATCAGACTCGTATTCGAACTAGAATTGAGTATGACCACGTCAGGCTACTACTGGCTCATTTAGGCTATCAAATGGGTGCTTTCTCTTTGTCCTCCACAAATTAAGCTAGGTAGTTCGGTAGAGAGATGTTTGAATAAATTAGCTTATACACCGGTTTTTAAACTTTTTTTTAGCCCTAATTAATATGTATAATTAATTAATTAATAACTGTATTTTATTTTTTATAACGAACAAGCTGCGATGTCATGTTTCCAGTGCTTTGTTGTGTGCGCGTGAGGCGCAGGCGCAATCAAACATCTGTTACCCCTTTTCCACCAAGGCAGTTTGAGTGCTGGTTCGGAGCCAGAGCCTAGTTTCAAATCAGTTCTTTTGTCTTTCGACACACAAAGCACCAGCTCCGAACCAGGAAAAGTGGTTCGTAAGTAGCACCAAAACATTGCTGGGCTAGAAGTAAGAACCGCTTGCGTCAGGGGCTGGGGCGGGCTTACCGTGACCAACAAAAAACTTGTGACCGCCATTTTTTAAATAGCAGCTAATCAGCTAATAGCAGCTCGATTGTAATCTCCGTCTATATACGAATTACGGCGATCCGTGTTTGGATGCCAATGTAGGTTCACAAAGCCATGAGCATCAACAGTAGTGAAACATCCGCGATTGTTGGTAGACGGCTTGTGCACCGGAGCAGCGCGGACCGATTCGCGGGTGCCGCGGATCCGCGGTAGCGTTTGTAGAGCATACAACTTGTACTTTTATTGTTCTCGCGGAGCTTTGATGTCATGTGCCGATCGCTATTCGAGAAGCCGATGCATCTCAAACAAGCCTGGTGTGTTTGTGTTTGGCGCTGCAGCGCTAGATTTGCTGTGAAATATGAGATGTATACAGTGACGTAAGACCTGGTTCTGTGCTGGCTCTCTAACCCGTGGAAAGGCAAACCGGTTCTTAGAAGGCTCGTCAGTTGAACCAACTCCGAACTGATACTAGCATTAGCTCTGAACTAGCACCCAGTTCGTGCTGGTGGAAAGGGGGTATGTCTCTGCCGGGGACTTGCCTCATCTTCATGGCAACGGTTCATGGCTAGGTCAGATTACTTCAGGCCCTGTGTTCCATTCAGAGGGGCTCATCCCTTTGCCCTAATCCCTTCAAAGGGTTTACCTTCCAGAGTGAGAGCTTCGAAGGGATGAAAGGTGTAGGGGTCAAATATACTCCTTTTTTGGAACGCACTTCTGCGTCATCTTAACAAGACAGTCAAGGAGGATAGATTGCACAAGCTGCGCCCTTTGTTTAATGTTAGTTTATTTATTTATTTTTGGTTTATCGCACCATAATGTATATTGTGTCTATGTATTAGAAAGATTTGAATGGACTGATAAAGGGAGCTGTAAAGTATTTTTGTTGAAGTACAATGTCGTTTTGACCATATTAATGTTCCAGATCTAACTCGTATAAATATTACAGTAGTATAGAAAAATACTATACATTCATATATAGGTAAAATCGAACTCCGAGCCTCCTGTACCCATTCTGTGACGACAAACAACTTCACTGTGCAAAGGATCATGGGGGTCCGAAGTGTCCATCAGTTGTACCCTTCGAAATCCTTCATTCCGAAAGGCTTTAAAGTGGCCAGTTTTGAACACTTCTGTTTGGAACGACACCTCGATATGGCAGCCATGATTGTTTTCACTCTGAAGTGCCCTTCGGAGGGCGATATATCCCATTTGGAATTCACAGAGAGTTTGTTGCCATTTGTTGGATGCTCAGACGACCAAACAAACGCAGATTAAACATGTTCAGTCTGGTAAAAACAGACTCCAACCAACGCCAACAGGGTTATCACACCTATCCAACAAACTCCAACAGATGTGTTTGGTGGCGTTTGTTGGTGCGTTGTGAACTGTGTAACGGAATGTAGCGGTTATTAACCAATTTATGGATGAAATATGAATATAATAATTCATAAGATTATGAATAAATTATGATTAATATATCGACCCAACGGGGAATTAAACATATATTGTGAATCAATTACAACAAATTATAATCAATTACATATATGATTAGTTCTGGTTTAATAATTATTTTGAGAAACTATTCGTTTGTCCAGCAAACTAAGTCCCTCACAGAATATTATTAACAGAGTTATTATCTGGCCATGAAAATAACTTGCTATTATAACATCAAAGCATAAAGCGATCGAAAAACGTTAAAGTGACTTGGTTTTCAGCTGAAAGAACAAACAGAACAATCGAGCGTGAATAACGTTTTAATATATGCAAACTACGAATACAGAGGTTATACATCTAAATATATATACAAGAAAATACACATGTACAAGAGTGGAAGTAGAGAAGGAAAGAGAGAAGGCAAGTAGCAAACTCACAACCAGTCCGAAGCCAGCACGGAAATCAGTTTCATCATCTAAGATTGAGAAACGGCAGTATACTTGCATTGGTTGCGTGTGTCGAATTTCAGGATAGCGCTGGTGCAGTTCGTTGGCTTCCTCCGTTCCGCTGGAAGGTTTAAACTGAGGACTTGAGAGTGAGTTTCGCTGAAAGATGGCGGTCCCGAAGCTAAGCGCGATGGCAGTGCGTGGTCACCGGAGATGTCTGGGAAAAACGTGCACGAGAGGCTCGTGAGACAATCGGGAGAGAACACTCAGAATTGTGCGTCTTTGCTTTTATGACAGATAAGCCGACACACCTCCTTGAGGTGGGGTAGCCAATAACATGGGTGCAAAGTTGGCGGGAAAGCTTTCCCTTTGCTTGGCCTCACGACTTAATCTGCATGATTTATGACTATCAGATCAGATCTCCAAATGGAGTGTGTTCTTCACAGTATCATTAAACACATAGAAAAATGCATTTGTCAGCTGTGTGACATGTCTCAGTGAATAGCTCGTGTCCGGAGCTTTACGGCGAGACCAAACTCAACAGATCAGAAAGGCATAGACAAGAAGTTATGGTTTACAGACAGAATTCCACTATTAAAATGCACACTAGCACAAATACACTCATTTAAACAATAGGAAACATGCATAGGTCCTAAAATATATGAAATATATATTTAAGCATAGTGGTAGTTTATACAGTTAAAAATGTATGATTGTATGTTTCTGTGTGTGTCTGTGTGTGTGTTTTTGTGTGTCCCTTCGTGTGGGGTGTTGGAATGCGGATCTGGTCAGTCTCTGGGGGGGGGGTGCTCCTTTTGAAGTCACCAAAGTGAGGAAGTTGCCGTTTTCTGTTTACTCTCACAGGTCCACAAACCTGTCGAAAGTCACAGTCGTCCGGAGCTGAGTTAGTGATTAACAAACAAAGTTCATCAGGTTAAAAGCGTTCTGAAAACTCCAAAGTTTATTGACTCTGAACAGATCCATCCAGACGTTACAACTGAAACAGCTGAAAACTTTGGCGGGTTGGCGGGTGTTAATGTCAAGCCCTGATTGTTACTAAGCCTGCCCTGGGTACACCAAAACTACCCACATTTTTCTGGTCCGTTGCCCTCACAGATTCCTGCAGTTAAGCTTGGATGTACATTTACATCCCAAAAAAGGTTATTGATGACATTTTGAGGAAGTGGAGTGCACAATAGACCCCTGTGACACGGCCTAAGCTTTTGTCCTTAATGGCATTTTTTTTTCTTCCTTACATTACTTTTACTTTTATACTTTAAGTAGTTTTGAAACCAGTACTTTTACACTTTTACTTGAGTAAAAAGCTTGAGTTGATACTTTAACTTCTACAGAAGTATTTTTAAACCCTAGTATCTATACTTTTACTTAAGTATTGAATGTGAATACTTTTGACACCAGTGCATTTTTCCTTCTGACATCAGCCTTCTGCGTGTACAATTCTCATCTCTGTAATAGCATTTAAATATAACCTTGGAGACAGTTGCAAAAGGCACGTGTGTATGTTGTCTTAGCGAGTAATTAGTCTCATTTCAGGTTTAATGCCTGGTGCTTGTTGACATGCATGCTCACCATGCAGTGCCCGCGCACACAGATGGCATCATCTGAAAATAAAGATCAAAGACTACTGAAATCCCATTCGTTCCACTCCGAACGGCATCCACATGCTTTGAGAGAGTGTGAGAGAGATTTGGTAACGTGCCGAAAGAGAAAAACGGAATTCTGGATCAGTGACTCCCAGATGGTGGTAGCAGATATGTGCGGTACCACCTCTAAAAAGAGGGCAGCATATACTGAGAACAGGTTCTAATCCTGTGTGATCTCTAACATGATCTTACTTTCTCCATTTTAATTTAGCCTCACTCCCTCTCTCTCTTTGTCTCTTTTGTCACTTTAATTGAGCCTTCTCAGTCTCTTTCTCTTCCTCAGCCCCTTTTTTTCCTACACAATATATATACATATATATATATATATATATATATATATATATATATATATATATATATAATCAGTGGCGTGCAGTGGTGTTCTGAAATGAGGAGGCACATTTTTTTATTTATTTTTTTTATGAATCATTGTAAATTCATGTGCATTACTCTTACAGTTGACACATCTTCCTTGTTAAATGAACATTACTTTACAGTACATCAAAAAAAAAAAAAGAAACCAAAGACAATTCTATTTTGTAATTTTACATTAACAATGTAATGTTCTATTTATCAAAACCAAGTCAATCTCATCAAGCATCAAGTGTTTTAAGCATTTCTACATTCATTCCAAAATAATAACTAAAGGCAATAATAATTTAAACAATATATTTTTGTTTATTGCGGGGTTTTTTTTAATTGTCAACCTAGAATATTTTGGATCATCAGTCATGCTCCATTAACACCGTCTGTCACAGACACGAATTGCATTTTTAATTTCACCAAGATGATTGCACTAAAAACCCCCGCAGTCATCAGGATTTCAGTCCATTTCAAGTTTGATTTTGACATGACATAAAGCGGTGATATCTAACTGGGTGATCTGTTTACTTACTTTTCGATTAGTCTTCCGATTGACGTCATCATTTGTTCAGTCAAAACTACGCGCGGAACGCCCACGTCAAGAGGCGGGATTTATCGCACAAACCAATCATATCCAATCATAACCAATTACATCCAATCATAGCGCGATGGAGACATTGCCTCCTCTCACGTGACTTTCCCCCATTCATTCTCAATTACCCCCCACAAAACCCACCGCACGCCGGGGTTCTGATGATTTTCTATGGATTCCTATGAGAGGAAAGGGAGGCATGACTCCTCTGTGTACCTTTACCTGCGGGTGTCGCTGTTGGGCAGTGTTCCTCAAGAAATACGCATGACTTGCACTCTTTTTAATGTCATAATTTGTAATATTTGTGTTGTTTTATATGTAATATGGATTATTTTCTCATCCTATTTTTTTGGGGAGGCACTGCCTCCCTTGCCTACTCGGAGGAAACGCCCCTGATATATATATATATATATATATATATATATATATATATATATATATATATATATATATATATATATATCAGGGGCGGTTTTTTTCATTAGGGCAATAGGGCAACGCACCACCAAAGTGAGAAAGGGACGAATTTTTCAATCACATCAACCAAAGTTACGCTAGCTGTCACTGCTAGGCTGTTTGTTCTGCTTCTGGATGTAGTCCAATCAGCATCGAGTCACGCTCTGTGGAGTACCGCCTCTTTTTGGGCAATTTCAGTCTGGCCGAGATTTGCCCTGACTACTCCCATGGACTTCCATTCAAAGAACTTTTTTTTCGAACTGCAGGCAGTGCAATGCAATCTCTATGGGTTCCGGGAGGGCTCGCACTAACGTGCTTTCGTCATCATACGTAACCTTAACTTGTGTAGCGATTGGTGAAAACAAACATACCTCCATTAATATTTTTCTTTAAGATGAAGTGACATCCAATAATTTTCTCAGTCCATTATTTACATTTCACAGATATATTCTCCATCTGCAAATGTTAGAAAGTCGAGAAAATATTTCCATTTTGCAGTCAGGCGTGGACGAGTCTTCAGCAAGCACAAACTTCCGTGAACGAGCGCCGCCGTGCGCATGCGCGCCAAACAGACGGAGTTAAATCTGAGTAAAATACATTTTGCTAAAAATTTTTGTAGTTGAAAATTTGTTTTTGTTGGCGAACATAATTATGCCATATGTACAATTTCGAAAATACAACTAAGTGTATTTGTACTATAGCAGTAACTGTGTAAAGTGACTGTTGTAGGGTATTCAAAATAATAATAATTGGTCTGTTCTTTTGTTTTTATTTATTTTCATTTTTTAGTTGAGTGTATTTAACTTCTGCTTTAAAAAAACATTTTGATTTTACATTGTAAAGTTACAATTTTAGAATATAGCCTAGGCCTAATGTTATTTGATCCATACTACACAGTTCATGTTTGTTTTTATAGCCTTCAATATGAACATTGTTTCTAGGACAATATTGGGCAGGATATGAAATACATTTTTTTTTTTTTAATTAAATACAGATTTTTTTTTTTTTTTTTTAGATCCCAGTCCTATGCATGCCTTAAATACATAATCCATGTTTTAGATTAGTAATTATACATTATAATATCACTTGTTAAATGATTATTTAACAATTAGCCTATTCATTCCTGCATTTCTATTAATTCTATTTTTTAATTGTGCCCCACCAAAATTTTTTTGCACCAGCCGCCACTGATATATATATATATATATATATATATATATATTTTTTTTTTTTTTTTTTTTTTTTTTATCTAATTTTAATGCTTGTTCAAATTGTTCCCCACTTTACTGAGTGAATATATTAGTATTATTTTCATGAACAATAGAGTGCCCCAGGGATGACGCGTTTTTGTAGGCAAAACCCGGAAGCGAGTTAGCATTTTAGGACTTCCGGTTCCAACGCTGTAAAGTCTATGGGTTTTTTGAATAGGTTTTTGGTAAATCGCCTGAAATAAGGTCTGTGGTTAACAAAGCCTCTAAATACTTTCACGTTTTGATCTATGACATAAAACACACCAGTTATAACCCACTTGTGATTTTTTAAACTTTTACTGTGTCTTCAAATCGGCGGTTGCTAACAAATTGCTAAAAGGGACTACTTCCTTTGGCGGGGACTTTAGACGTCATCATTAAAAACTGGACATTTGGACAGCATTTCTCATGAAAAAGTGGATAAGTATTCATACACAGCGCAGATCATAATCAGTGAGCATGTTTTTAAATAGAGTTGTTTTCTAAATAAAGTTTGAGGACGCTTGGTGGTGACGACGTTGATCCGCGACCATGGTGTGCTGTAGTTCGTTTATAGCCTACTGTTAGCTTTTTATATCTGACGACTTTATTTAGGCTTCAAAATCTATAAATGTTGTCTATAATCTTGTAAAGATTATCTTGATAGACAAAACGTGTAAGTGTCATAACCCTTTGTTAAACAAAGAGCTTATTTTCTGCGATTTTCCAAAAGTCTATGGGAAAAATTAATAGGCTTTCAGTCGAGGGAACCCGTGCGCCGCTAACTTCCGGGTTGGCCTACAAAAACGCATCATCCCTGGGGCACTCTATTCAGTAATTGACATCAAACCCCATATTGTCAGGTGTGAAACATAAAAACATAAAGTCATAAAAACATTTTTTACCCAATAAAGATGTGATTACGTTAGCATAATGTTTGCAAAATATCATGACCAAAAAAGGTCCATTGTCAATATTATAGTGACATATGATGCACAGCTCACAAAGTCAAGTTCAAATCTCTTTGTTAGTCACCACTGCAAATTTGGGTGACCAACTTGAATCTGATGCAAAATCTGAATGTGGAAATCTTTCGCACTCATGTGAAATTACCAATCATCTGGATTTCTATTAAAATTACTGGATTTTGCCCGTGAAAAATTTGCCAAACAACGGTAAATGTGACCGCATTAATTCTACCAGTTTTACTAACTTGTCTGACATTTATTACGATGCAAAAGCACAAAAAAATATCCAAATGCCTCATGTGAATTTGCAACTATACAATAACTTTGTGTAAAAAGCAGACTGAAATTTACTAATTTATTTACTAATTTACGACCAGATCATAAGTGAGTAAGTGAGCTGAACTCCACTCCTGGATCAGTCGAATTCTTGAATGAATCAGTGAGGCTGCTTTTACTAGATCCGCAAAATCACTGTTACACAAACAATATTGTCCCAGCTAACAAGGAACATTCTTAGAACTTTACCTAATGTTCTGACAAGGTTATGAACAAACATTCTTCCAGTAATGTTTATAGAATGTTCGTTCAGAGTTTTCTGTTCTTTAATAATATTCTCAGAACGTTAGCAGATTACAATATTTATACATTGTTAATTGAGTTGTTTGTTTCAGAACATTTAGCAAACAGTAATGTTCCCATAATGTTTGAAGAATGATAAAATGGAATGTTCGTATAATTTTTTTTTTTTTTATGTTTAGAGAACAACATTTTAATAGCATATTATAAGAACATGTTTTTGTTGGTTGGGCTATGACTACTACTATGGAGCCCTTAAAGGGACATGGTAATGGAAAGAATATGAGATGGGAGGGAAAGGTATTGCTGCGTCCCAATTCGCCTGCTTACACTACGCTCTAAAAGTATGAACTCTTTTTGTGAAGAAAAAGTACATACTTTTGAGTGTGTAGCAAAAGAGTAGACAAGCTTTGGGACATACTATCACATCATACAATTGCGTCTTTTCTCTGTTGCATCCTGACATGCATCATGTCAGCGTAAACTGGCCTGTCAATCATCTTGTCACAGTTAAAATCCTCCACATTTCATCTCATTTCCTACCTAATCGGAGAGAAATGCAGTAGCACATTGATCTGCATTCCCAGGACTTTCATGCAGAGAACTCTCCTTGATGTATTTAAAAGCTAATGGTTAAATTGTTATTCTTATCGCAGATGAAATATAACATGGATAACATTAAATAAATATTAAACTGTTTATTAGTCACTCAAACCTTTATATAAAGCTAGTCGGTCGCGCATATCCGCCATGTTTTGTAGTTTTTTAAACACTTTTTACTTGTGTAGTTTACATTTGTAGTTCTGAACTGAATTCTCCTCCAAAGTGCAATGGGTTGTGGACAATATTAGCCTTTATAGTGTGCACGGATCCACACTTAGAAAATCTACAGGAAATAGTAGACCATCTGGGGACTTTTGAGATATTCTTTTCAACATACTATGCTTTGGGACACACTTATTTTAATTTCATTTAGGATGGATAGTATGGACATTGGGATGCAGGGTAACCTATATGTTTTTCATTCTCTCACAAATGTTTTATTTTCATGTTTAATAGTGTATGAGGTAAAATAAAAAACGCACTTGGGAGTTTCTGTTCTGTCAGAAAGAAGGTAAGGTTATTTAAAAAAAAAATAAAAAAAAAAATTAATAAAAGCCTTCACATCCAAATCTGTCGCTATTTAGTCTTTCACTAGCTGTAGTACATGTCAGATCTCCTGATGAAACTAATTTGTTTTAAGCATATTCTTGAGGATGTTCTGTCTTCTGTGTACCTGAGGCTTTTATTTTTAGACTTCGGGCGTTTTAAGTGAGTGTGTCAGCTGCAAACATACTGTATTTGATTAAATATGAAATCACTTGTCAATTGGCACGGCTCATTAAAGTGATTTATAGTGCCTGGGCTTAAAATCAGAGTCAGGCAACGTGGATGCAAGCAGATAAAAATGCAACATTAATCTGTCTTTTTCACAGCATAAATAGCTGCCAATCAGTATGAATAATTAAAATATGGGTCAGTGGTAAGCGCTTGAGTGGCTTTCCCTAGCAGGATGACAGAGTTTATCCGCCTCCAAATGGAGACTATCTCATCGCACAATCCTTCATTATAAAACAACATAAACAGCAGGCACATATACAGTATGTTGGGCTTTTATATCCTGCCATGCCTTGAAAGATGGCGTGATATTTCGCATGTTTATCTCCCAGAAAAGGCAGCGACACAAGTTATTTCTTTTGTCCCACCTTAAGATGGATCATGGGCCTGTTTTTAGGGTTACAGAGAGAAGGAACGACAGATTGAGATAGAGAAGAAGGAAAGGAACCAAAAGCAAGAAAAGAAAAGAACTATACTGTCTCTATTTGTGGTATTTTGTTTTAATGACAGGGTTTATTCTGTTTTCACACTTTGGCTGCAATGTGGAAATTACGCATTGGAAATCTCATTAACTACCTTCGCTGTGTGTTGACATTTCATTTGCATCAGGCAAGCCGCACCACATTGCAGATTTCACACTCCATCCATCTCATTTCCTCCTTAGATATGTCTGTTGGCTCAAAAGGAAATAGTGTATAACATTAATTTCCCCAGTCCTTTATTAATGCACAAACAAAACCGCCAATTATAACAGCATCTTTTTTTCATTCATTTTCTTCCCCTCCCTCTCTATTTCTCATTCCATTGGATCCTTCTTCATCCAGACCATTTTGTCGGCACACTTTAGAAAATTAATTATTTGATTCTGATGTTGTCGTCTACACATTTGACATACAGTTCTTGATTAACACCCTAGTTGTGAACACAGCAGCATTCAGCTCGGTAGGGGACAAGCCATCGAAAACAGCGATGTGAGTTTTTTTTTTTTTTTTTTGGTGCGTGTGCAAGAAAAAGTTCTGGATGCCTGTGATTAGTGTATAGAATGCTGCAAGAGTGACACTCAACCTGACATGAAGTAAACTTATTTATGCCCTGGCTTTCGCTGGCGGTGCCCTACATGACTTGTAAACAAGCTACGCCGTGGATTCAAATCAGTGTGCTCATCTGACAATGCAGGTGATGTGTGCTTCTGCTGTTCATGCCTGCTCATTTGATATGAGACAATTACTCCATCCTCACCTCTCCTGTAGCACCACAGTACGTCAGGGCTCAGAACAATATGAACCTGTTACTAATGAACTGCGCGCTGGTGACACGTACTCATGCCCATGAATAATGCACGTCAAAAAATAAATCACCCAAAAAATTTAATTCTGTCATTTAATAGCTATCATGTCATTCTAAATCTGTACAACTTATGGGTAATACTGAGGATTTTTGTTTCTGAGTTTGTAGTCGTTTTTTTTTTTCTTCTAAAAAGCATGAAAAAGCAGAGTACACGTATCAAGTCGAGTCTACGGAGTTCCTAAAGGGACATGGTGATAGAAATAATATATGAGATGGTAGGGAAAAACATTTGGCTGCGTCCGAAAACTGAAAAATGCTGCCTTCCGAGGACACATTTCAAGGTAGTAAGGCATCAAGGCAAGTCCAAATCCAGTGTTAGCTTCACTTCCTCTCTCATGAGATACCTTCCTCAGATCGATTTTTGAAGGAAGCATAGATGTATTCTTAGCTGCCTTTGATATCCCACAATCCTGTGCTTTCCATTCTGTGACAGTTGAGCTAGAAAAATAAAGATGGCGTCCGAAGGTTGCGTTTGCTGCTCAGTTTGTGTATAAATGTACGATTTTGATCAACATATTTCAATTTTGATATCATTTCTATCGAGAAATTACTACTGTAGTAATTAAATATTTGTTTAGTTCTCACCAAAGCTCACGCTATATTGCTGTAGATCATTAAACTGTTACGCTGCCTCAGAAGTCTGTCCGAAGTCAATTTCGTGAGGTACCTTCATGCACAAATGCTGCCGTACAAGTCATTCTCTTATAAGATAGCGAGGCAGCGAGACAGCTACCTAGGTTTTCAGACGCAGCCATTTGTTCTCTCGCAAAAGTTCTGGAGGGAGGGAGGGGAGTGAAATCGGGGTGATTTGCGATTTAACATGTGATTTTTAAAACAAATTAACAAATTGTGCCTGCTTGTACATCTGCACAATTTGGCCCAAAATGATGTGCTTATATATCAATATGACTAATAATGATGATTATGATAATTATTAAAGGGGTCCTATTATGCTGTTTTTATTATTATCATTATTGTTTTTTTTGTGTTTTTTTTTATTTTTTTCAACTTTAGTTACGTCTTACTTGGGGACCATACAGGGACCATAGCTGAGTAAAAAAAAAAAACGTTCCAAAACGTGACAAACGCCAGTCTCCTTTCTCTGCAGAATGCGATATATCAGCTCAACCAATCACAGCGCACCATTGCACCCACTGTAAACAGTAATGGTGATGCTCTAAATACAACCGGCATTCTAGTTTTCCTTATCTGATTTGTACTTTGTGATCAACATAAACAGTAAAAAGAATAATTTTGATGGCATTGATGAACCTGTGGTGGTTTCTGCGGTGCGTAAGCCATCATAATGTAATCATTTACGTGAGGAGGCACTCAAGTAATTTATAACATTAACAAGATGAATCGTTGAATTCATTTTGGGAGCAATGTATTTTTAGTCAAATGCCTGTATATAAGATTAGTATTGACAAAGTTCAGAGGCTGTCATATATGTGAATCAGCTTACTTTGTTGTGTATCAATATGAAAAATAACTTTTATATTGATGGATTAATTGCATTTTGAAAAAATAATATGTTTTTATAATAAACTTTTGAAAATCAAAATCTAGATTTGAGTTTTTAATGGTTTTTTATAACCAAAAGATACTGTAAAAGTTAGAAACAGAAAATAGTGGTTTTCATCTGGCAACTTTATTGGTAAAGAAAACACATTTTACTCAAACTAATCAAAATAGCTTTATAGCGTTTTGGAACCAAACTCTTCATTTATAATGCAATGCTAATCGACATAGCATTAATTACATTATATAATATATATTTTTCTAGCGCAGCGTTAGTCCCGCTCATTTGCAGGATCCGGTCTTATTGGAATTATTTGCACACACACATTAGATTTGGCACAGGTTTCACGCCGGATGCACTTCCTCACACTCAAACCCATTTTGACATATCCAATCCACCTGCATGTCTTTAGACTGTGGGGGAAATCGGAGCACACAGGAAACCCACAAAGAGGACTCATGGCTTGTGAGGTGACAGTGCTACCCACTGAGCCACCGTGCCACCCCAATTACAGTATAGAACACTACAAAAAAATATATTTTCTGCCTCATTCTGTAATAAGAAGCCACTTCAGATCCCAAATGGAAGTTATTTCAAACACTCAACTGATAAAGTGAGTTTGGAATAAAAACATGTTTTCCGTGTTTTGCTTGTCGCATGCACATCATAAGTGACTCAAACTCACAGCACTTGCAGAAATGGAGCAGCATTTACTGAAAGCCACTTTGATCATGCTGCCGCTCCTCACTATGAAACACAATGTGCATATATTTATTTAATTAAAAATTGCAGCCTTTAGGATTTCATAATTGCACTAAGCTAAATTATGATTTCAGTTTTATTTTGATTATTTGTTCAGCCCTTATTACCACAGGTGACCTGTCAAAAAAAAATAAAATCAATAAAAAAAAATCATTTTTTTTACATTGTATGATCAAATATAACAGCTTTTATGTGTTGTCATACCCTAAGGCAAGACCCTACAGTATATATATAAGATTAAAATCATATCAAATCAAATCATTTTATTTAGCAAGGATGCATTAATTTGATCAAAACTGGCAGTACATTTATAATGTATAAAAAAAAAAAAAATAAATAAAAAAAAAAACTGACACTGACAAGACCAAAGCCTGGAGTAATGACTGTTGACAATTAAGCTTTGCCATCACAGGAATAAATTACATGTTAAAATAAATAGAAAATAAATATTTGAAATAAATTTTTAAATTTATGGTGCCACATTGTATTAGGTGGCCTCAACTACTATGTACTTGCATTTAAGTTAATCACTTGATACAATGCACTTATTGTGTACATACATGTTTTTACAATTTACTTATATTTAAAAAATCCTTGCATGTAACTACATCTGTAATTACTTTGTAATGATTCGTCAAACAGGTTCGAATCCAAAAGCAAGTTTTTATTAAAAGGAGTGCGTAGTACAACAGGCAGGGTCAAACAGGGGCAAACAGGAATGGTATGGAACAGGCAGAATCGTGGTCACAATACAGGCAGTAAATCGGGGCAGGCAGATATCAATCATAGTCCAGGTAACAACAAACAGTCCAAAGGTATGCAGCAGAGAATCGTAAACGGGTAACAGACAGGATCGGTAACAGGCAGACAGAATCTCAACGCTCAGAATTGTACACCAGGGTAAACAAGACTTCGCCCCGTGTGTGTGGATATGAGTGGCTTAAATAGTCCGGATAAGGTGCTGCAGCTGGGTGTGGTGATTACTGATTGGTGTGGAGTGTGTGCAGGTACACTGGCAGGGAAGATTATGGAAATTGGAGTCGGGGAAATGACAGGACTCGTGACATACTTTCTATAACCCTTAAATGCATGACTGTTTCGCCAATCATTCTTACATATTCGGGTCTTTATCGCCCCGGATCAATATCTAACATGGAAGGATCTCTACCTGTCACGATAATATAAAACTCCTCTGATATTAGAGTAACAATTACAGAAGAATAAAATAAATCATATGTTGTTACCTTTTGGAGCTTGAAAGGGCTTGATTTGAGCAGATATTTTATGCCATTATCACTGTCCTCGTCAGAGCTCATTTCCCAGTAAATTTAGCAAATAATAGGCTATTTTTATATTTGAGGTCACGAATATGAGCCCATTCACGATCTCAAACATATTCTCAAAATTATATAATTTTCAGTATCTTCAAAATCAATATTTCGATCGCTAACAGCTTCACCAGATCCATCCAGTGACAGTTACAGTCATATTTGATTGCGTTCAGTACTTGCTCTGCAATAAATCACTGATCCATTTCATGTTTTTCTTATTTCATTTTCTGTCTGAATGAGTCGTCACTTCAGCATTGTGTATCAGACATTGCCACCTTGTGGAATAAAGGTGAATTGCACTTATTCCGTCATCTAAGATTCAATTATTGTTGTGCAGAAAAAATATACGTACTCATACACACCTCGGGTCGTTAGCGACCCTATGCAATTTTTACAAAAAATGAATACAAAAACAGGCATTCTTTTATAATTTTATGATTTTTTTCTTGTTATATTCTTTTTAATAAATTGATTGAGGAATACCAAGAAGGTTGATGTCTAACTTTAAAAAATGAATGAGGAGGAGGGTAGTGAATGACATCCCGGGTCACTTAAGACCCGAGGTATGCATTTAAGGGATAATTACATTTATACACTGTTGACCCATCCCTTACACCTTAACCCACCATTAAACCTATCCATACCACCAAACCATTCCCTAACCTTACCTGTATCCCACCAGCAGAAAAAGTGTTTTGCTATAAAATATGAACACAATAAGTACATTGTACTTACTTTTTGATGTAAGTACATAGTAGTTAAGGCCTTCCATATTTCACAATATTACTGTTTTTACCCAATCAAAAAAAGCCTTGATGAGCATAAAAGGCTTCTTTCAAAAAATAACTTTTGAACATTGACTCCAAGGTTAAAACTCTCTGCTTTTGTAATGCTTTCATGTACTGTTCATGTAGTGTTTTGATACTCTTTTGATTGTATATTGTCTTCATTCATAACTGCACATGCAGGTGTTGAACTTAATAAAAACCTTCCTCATTGCTGGCAAGCATAATGGATTCATTAGCAGGTTTCCTTTCAGTTATTTTTTTGTAAATATTCCAATTCATCAAGTGTTCTTCTGATTCTAGTTGTTCTAAATTACTGTTTTACAGAGTATCAAAACACTCCAAATGATTCCGAACGTGTGCCAAGACAGCAACACACTTAGTTCGTTCGACAAATGCCATCATCGACCGCCCTATGTGGCCTAATGAAGTGACTCACCCTCAATGTAAGGTACAAATTTGAGATTAAAAGTGAAAGGCAAGCAAATGAATACAGAAATAAATGAATGTACAGACATGCAAATAAAAATAAATCTATAGAAGATTTCTACAAGCGTCTTTTTAACAACAGTGATGGGGAATGCAATAAAGCTCAGTGATAAAATAAATGACAAACACCAATCCATTTGTCCTCTTAAATAGAAAGTAATAAAAATGAACTTAGACAACAGTGAGAGAGGGAGAGAGACGCGCCAATGCCTCACGGGAGAGTTTTCCATGACTGTTTTGTTCATGTCCTGGGGTTGTGCAATCTGTTTGTCTGTTTAATATATCAATTAAAAATCAGTGTTTTTCTGGCCAGGAGCGAATCACCAAATCTGCATACTTAATACGAGCCCTGCGGCGAATACTAACACCCCATCGCATGTATCAGACCTTCTACAGCTACCCGACCGGATCCAACACCTCGCTATCAATTATTCAGCCTTACAAAGTTAGACCGATTACCTTTGTATCTGTCCTGCTGCACTGTCAATATTTAGCGAGCTCAGAGCTCGTGTGCACTAGCGAGCAAGGGAAGACAGAACTGCATTATTAATCATAAACATGTCACTCACATGTTTGTGCTCGATTGTGTTGGATTCTGAGAGTCTCTCGTTTGACCCCTTTGAGTGACAGCCCCCTTTACGCCCCCATGCTTGTTCCTGTCTGGCTCTCCGGCAGCTGTGAGGGCCTCTGGGTCTACCTTTGAAGGTCACAGATGACCACTGACCATCGACACTCAGAAAGCAAGAGTCAGAGAGTGAGAGTGAGTGGGCTGCAAGCTCCAGCTTCCCCATGGACTCGGAAAAACTACATTAGCAGAGAATGAGCGAGTGTGTGTGTGTCTGCCTGTGAAGGTCACGATAATAAGCCATCTCTCTTCGTCAGAGCAACAAATTCCAGATCTATCATTCCATCACATGATATGAGGCGCCGTTGCATCCTAACAATATTTTAAGTGAGATCTGCACCCAGCTGTTCACATATAACTCTTTTCTTAATCGCTCTTAAGTTCAGATTTCACACTAAGACAAGTCTGCCTGCTGGGCGCTATTGTCACCACAAATTACCTTTCCGCTCGCTCGAGGACATTCAGATGTTTTGGTGAGTGTGTGTGGGTGGGTCGATGGTGAGATGTTGCCTACCTGCAGCTGACAGTGTTTTACCATCTCGTACATCTGAACATCGGCAGCCTATGCAACAAAAGTTGAACCTGAGCAAGGTTGCAGCGTTGGGGGGGGTGGGTGTCCTAGTTTTTAATAAGACATGTGGTTTTTCATCCCAAAGAATCTGAGAACTACTCTCCTTTGGGAAAACAGCATCCCCAAGGTGACGGAACAATGTGGTCCCCTGTGAAAAACACACACACACACACACACACATAGACACATGCTCCTGATGCTGGTGCTGTAACTAGAGCTAAGAGAAGTTTGCATGTTCATGAAGATGGATGCGTTGTCTTGTCAATCACAACTTTGTATGTCAGAATGCATCCCAGAGGACTGTGGACAGGATCTTAAGATGATCAACACAACAGATTGTTTCTGATGCATAAATCTTGTGCGTTATATCTCATTTAAACACATATGGGTTTGTGTATGTGTGTGCGCGTGCAGAGTCACGTCTACATTTTAGCAAGTGTGTGCACTCTTTTGTGCATATTTCTGTTTTTGAGTGAGATATATATGTGCTAACTGCCTGTTTTGCTCCCCTGCTAGGAGCTATAAGGTCTACATCCCATGTGCAGCCAGCAACTTCCATGTAAACAGCTAATAGCAGTGCAAAAAAATAACTAGCAAGCTGGTATATGCTTTACATATTTGTGCACTTTGTGCTTTCTAAATTGTTTAAAGTTTTTTTTATTCTTTTCTACATATAGGCTTAATATAAAATGTTTTGTCAGGTAACCTAAAATGTGCTTCATGTGATAATGTTTTAATTAACAAGTTTTCAGACATATTTAATTTGACTGAATAAACCTGACTATATTAAGCTGATCGTTTTTAAGGCTTTAATCAAGTAGAATTAGCTTGTTAATGTAACAAATCCATATTTCCATTTTTATCTAGCAGCATTTGAGTATGTTCAGATTGATTCAGATGGAAATGCACTTTTCCACCAAATTTCATCATCAAGTTTTGACAGCAGAATTTGAGATGACTTTTATGAGCAACAGCTTCCTTTTGGGTGAAGAGAATATCTTATCTAATCTAATTCTGTTTCCATGAAAATAGCAGGTTTTCAGTAACAATTTGCAATAAGGTTCAGTTAATTAACATGCATTTGGTATCATGACCTAATTAAGCAATTTTACAGAAATCTGTATTTGTGAATATCAACCGAGCTGTTGCACAGAGCTGCTGTAGGCATGAGGCTGCAGGTAAAAACAGCCATGATATTGCTTTAATACCATTATTAATATACCATAATTAAAAGTAGGGTAGGCAATTTCGTAGAGACTAGCAGGCTACCTTTAAAAACATGAGATCCCACCACCTCCCATCAGAGCGCTCTCCAAAGCCACGCCTCCTCCAAAACACACGGAAACACAGCCAGAGAGCAGAGTCTGCAAAGCGTGACGAGAAACTGCGTTAATTTACCTCATGTCCCAAAGCACATGACATTACAATAATAATAAACGTAAACAACCTAAAGAGCTCTGACCTGCACCACCTGACTGCTGTTGATTCATTTCGGCGTTGATAGTGTTGCTGTAGAAATGCATGAATCTGCATCCGACGACATGAATCGCTCCGAGCAGAACATCAACGGATTGCCTTCTCTTAATTTCGGTAATGTGAATGCAGCATAAGCTAGTTTTTTTGTTTTTTTTTTGGTTCAGGAGGAACTCTAAAAGCTTGCTGCTGTTTGTGCCGCTCAGTGACTCTGCATAGCCTCATCATGGGACATGCTGATGAATTGTGATGTCTGCGCGAGCAAGGTGAGCGGAGGTATGCAAAAATATATGTTGTATATGTTAATATTTAGACCACTTCTATTATTGATAGCTATCAAGATGTGAAGATGAAAAACATTGCCAACCCAGCCCAAAAATGAAAATTCTGTCATTAATTATTCACCCTCCTGTCGTTCCAAACCCATAAGATCTTCGCTCATCTTTGGAAAACAAATTAAGATATTTTTGATGAAATCCATGAGATTTCTGGCCACAACGTTATTACCACTTTCAAGGCCCAGAAAGGTAGTAAAGACATCATTAAAATAGTCCATGTGACTACAGTGGTTCAACCTTAATGTTATGAAGCGATGAGAATAATTTTTGTGTGCAAAAACAAAGAAAAAGATTACTTTATTCAACAATTTCTTCACCTCCATGAGAGTCGGCAACATTATTATAACTTTATTATATCAAAGTTCTTGATTGACCAAACAGAATCAAGTATTCCTGACATATAATAATCATTTATAATAATATATTGTTCATTGTTGATTCATGTTTGATTGTAATATTTAAACTTTTTTTTATTTAACTTGAAGGGTCCTATAATACACCCGGCGCAATGCGACGCAAGGCGCAGCGCAAGTGTGTTTGCTAGTTTGCGTCCGGCGCCCTTCACGTTTTCCCGTTCAGCGCCACGTCCTTGAATTAGTAAATGCATTTGCGCCAGTTAGTGCGCCCATGGGCGTGCTGGTCTAAAAAAGAGGTGTGTTCAGGCGCATTGCCGGTGCATTGCTATTTTAAGGAGCTGAAAATAGACTGCGCCATAGACCAACTCAAACCTGGTCTAAAGTCTAAAGTCAATGGCGCAATATTTTTCTGTTAGAGAGCATTAGTAGAAGCTGCGCCTCTGGGCGCGTCCACAGTGCGCGTTGACTTTGCTTATTACACACAGGGATGCGCATCACACAAGCATGCCAAATATTAAAAACAAAAGGATTACAGTGTAAAAGAATATTATTGTGTAGGCTACATAAATATAAAAATTTAATGATGAATAGTCAGTGCGTGTATTAGAATTAGGCTACCTATTTTCAATTCAGCCTATTACTACTTATAATGATGAACGAAATTGGCTAATTAATTGAACAATCTTGCCAATACACACACATATATATTAACTGACTCATCGCGCGGAGCTATTTGAAAGCCTGCATTTGCAAGCCTGCTTTAACTTCGTGCACGAGCAGATCGGTTTCTTCGCTTGAAAAGCGCTCAGCTTTTCCACCAACACATTCCACCATGTAAATAGCACTCCGCCATGGCGCGAGCGCATCTCGCTCTTAGAGGGAATGGGAGATGACACTCTGATTGGTTTATTGAACGTTACGCCCATTACTCATTAAGAGAATAGGGACAACCCGTTTCAAAAATGCGCCCCGGCGCACGGACCGTTTTTCCGTCGTTAAAATAGCAAAAGCGGATTTGGACACGCCCTGAGTGCACCTGCGCCTTGCGCTTTACACTTTGCGTTTAGATCGTTAAAATAGGGCCCGAAATGTTAAAGGTGCCCTAGAATTAAAAATTTAATTTACCTTGGCATAGTTAAATGACAAGAGTTCAGTACATGGAAATGACATACAGTGAGTCTCAAACACCATTGTTTCCTCCTTCTTATATAAATCTCATTTGTTTAAAAGACCTCCGAAGAACAGGCTAATCTCAACATAACACCGACTGTTACGTAACAGTCGAGATCATTAATATGTACGTCCCCAATATTTGCATATGCCAGCTCATGTTCAAGGCATTAGACAAGGGCAGGATGTCTGGATGTGCACAGCTGAATCATCAGACTACGTAAGCAAGCAAGGACAATAGCGAAAAATGGCAGATGGAGCAATAATTACTGACATGATCATGATATTTTTAGTGATATTTGTAAATTGTCTTTCTAAATGTTTTGTTAGCATGTTGCTAATGTACTGTTAAATGTGGTTAAAGTTACCATTGTTTCTTACTGTATTCACAGAGACAAGACTGTCGTTATTTTCATTTTTTAAACACTTGCAGTCTGTATAATTCATAAACACAACTTCATTCTTTATAAATCTCTCCAACATTGTTTAATGTTAGCTTTAGCCATGGAGCACAGCCTCAAACTCATTCAGAATAAAATGTAAACATCCAAATAAATACTATACTTATGCGATTAGACATGCTGCATGACAAACACTTTGTAAAGATCCATTTGAGGGTTATATTAGCTGTGTGAACTTTGTTTATGCTGTTTAAGGCAAGCGCAAGCTCCGGGGGCGGGGAGCACGAGAATTCAAAGGGGCCACACAGCCTGAATCGGCGCATATTTAATGATGCCCCAAAATAGGCAGTTAAAAAAATGAATTAAAAAAAAAAATCTATGGGGTATTTTGAGCTGAAACTTCACAGACACATTCAGGGGACACCTTAGACTTATATTACATCTTTTGAAAACATGTTCTACGGCACCTTTAAAAATGCATATATACAGTAGAACATAGCATTAAGTTAGATTAGTAAATTATGTTTCAGAATTGGTCACTGTTTGTTCGTCATACCTAATGCATTAACTAATGTTTCTAACATTTTCATGTTAAGTTATACACACACATCACTCACACATTTCTCTACGTCAGTGAGGAAAAAGTGAAGCAGGCCGTAAACAGGTGTTTGCTCATTCCAACCTCTATCTATTTTTATATCATCATGAAGATTTCAAATAAATCTTTAATATTTAATCTACATTTGGATGGTCCTGAGATAGACCATCTGTCTCCCCTCCACTGCTCCTCCCGTATGGGAACACACATACGCACACACTTACTCAAAAGTTTCCCAGCGTAGCGGCAACTGATACAAACAAGAAACATAAACTCCTTCCAATGTTTGCAACGGAGAACACACACCAACTGTGCCGCTAACGTCTGAAACGAGACTTTCACACACAAACACGAACATGCATGAGTAAACACACACAGGCAACAGAGCAGATACAAACGTACGGTTGTTTTGTGAGGCTGCGTCCATGGAGGCGTTCTTTAATATTTAATTCAAACCCGAACTGTGGCCCCTTCATGTGCCTGATAGTTTCCCCTCATCAAGGTCGGGTGGATCGGGAATGACACACTTAATCACTCTGTGATGTATGAGTGTACCGCCTGGTGTTACTACACCTGACTGTGGTACATAAATCCTTATTAGCAACTTATGAAATAACCATACGCCATATGTTTATCTTCACATTTCTGTGGCCTGAAATTTATGCGGATGAAAATATTCCTTCCGCTTTCTGGCTATACGTTGGCTGTATGAATGCTAGCTTTGGCAACAAAAAACAGATTCCCACTGGAAATGCAAGTCACAAATGAGATCTCAATTTTTTGGCCTAGATAGTAATGAGAATAAACTCAAAACCTTTTGAGACCCTATTCAAGATTTATTTATTTTTTTTTTCAAAAATGGGTCACAGGTGAAACTCTCAAGTTTGCAGACAGCAAGTAAAAACAAATGCAAATTAAAGCTGCAAGGGTCGATGAAAGGGCCCTCGCACCTGGGCTCACCGCCACCTGTTGGCCTTAGGAAAACAGTGAACAGTGGGTGAAATGCACGTAAGCAAGTAAATACCGGAAAATTATGGTAAAGTCATTTCAAAGTGCCACATGTAGATGTCTTCAGGCCAGGACTATTATCAAACATGTAAAGTTTGGAGCAGATCGGACATCGGATGCCTGAGTAACTTTCTGTTTCGTCGCAATAATTGCAAACATTAGCACTCAGCCAAGTATTGCATGATTTAATGTGTTTCTAGTATGTTTGGTACTTCGTGGCATATTGAAATGTATTTCTGTGAGTGAATTACACTGCAAAGCATGCCATTTCCTGTTGCCTGCAGGTGGCGCTATGACTAACTAAATATTGGCATATAGATGTCTTTATATCAGGACTCTTATCACACATGAAGTCTGAGGCAGATCGGACACTGTATGCCTGAGTTACAACAGCTTCCTCTTTCATGGTGAAACATCAGACTTTGTCAATCCGCCACAGACACGCCCTTCAACGAAAACTCAAGATCTTTGATATTTATCATCGCTAAGGTCTTAAGATTAGACTGACAACATATGATGTTGATCTGTTTAAATCTCTACGAGGAGTTAATCACAGTGTAAAATATGACATTTCCTGTTGCCCATAGGTGGCGCTATGACTGTAATTGAATATTGCCATGTAGATGTCTTCAGGCCAGGACTCTAATAAAAATAACGTGAAGTTTGGGGCAGATTGGACATTGTATACCCGAGTTACAACAACTTCCTGTTTCATGACGAAACATCGAACTTTGTCAGGCCATCACGGACACGCCCTTCAGGGAAAACTCTGGATCTTTGCAATTTAACGTTGCAAAGGCCTTTAGATTAGACTGACCAAATATGATGTTGATCTGATTAAAGCTCTTGGAGGAGTTTGTTAAAGTACAACATGTGGAAATGGCAAAAATTGCACAAATTTTGCAGAGAAAATTCAAAATATGTCACTGTTATGTGTGTACCAAATTTCATACCTGTACGTGAAACATAGCGCAAGGGGCACTTCATTGAAATTTTGTAGATGGCACTATCAAGCCATTTTGCCACACCTAATTCTGAAACCCATAACAGATGCAAAGTTTCACCACTTCTGAAGTGTGTGCAAAGTTTCATGAGTTGTTGAGCATGTTTAGGCCCTCAAAAAAGCAATTCATTTGCCAGAAGCGGAAGAATAATAATAAGAAACGGAGCAATTCCTCACACCATCGGTGCTTGGACCCTTATTATAATATGCAACAAATCATATAATCATGCATAGTTAGGAGAGTGCAATGTGATTCCAGTATTATTGACTTCAAATGCAGTGCATCAAATCAAACAGCATTTTCCCAAGGAATTTTAGTAGAAACATCTGAAAAAGTTTGTATTTTAAAGAAATATAACTGAGAATTCCATAAATTTTTCCTCAGCTTTAAATTTTATAGTTTGGTCATTTTGGGGATCTTTTGGGCTTTTGTTGTTGTTGTTTTTCTCGCATAATGCAGTAGCTCCGGACTGGGATCTGTTGTGAAGAACATCTGAAGTAATGGTGATGAGCAGCTGGGGTTTGATTGGCCTTTAAATATGAATATGGTTTTAAATAACAAAGCACCCTGCTTGACAAAATACAGTCTTACATGAAAATGAGGGGGGAAAATGTCCTCTCGTTTTCTTCATAATTTAAACCTCTCTTAGGAGTTCCACAAGGCAGTGTCCTATTTCCAAACACACAAAAACTCTCTTGTTTCTGTTTGTGTGTCAGCATAAATCTGCATCATTCCTCTTAAAAAGCCGTTTACTGTCTCCCTGAGTGACCCGTGTAGCCTTTCAAACCGAGCTTGGCCAACAACAGGGACTTTCCACAATGCCACATACCCATAACTTGATCTGAAATGCCATCTGCCCACTTTCTCCTTTGTTCCATCCTACCCTCCTGTTTTCTCTCTCCCTCGCTTTCAGATGTGGCACACGTTCTCAGCAGCATATGTCAGTGTGCGTATGGCCGTTGCTGTTTAAAAAGTGTTCTGTGTGCATGTCTTCATACTCTGCCAGTCCGTCACCTCGTCAAGAAAAAGCTGCGTTCCCGTGGACCTAGAACACTGCATTATTGAACAAGGGATGGTGGGAGAAGTGGAACTTTGAATGAAAGATTTACTGGAAATGGAGCAAACAATGAGAGACCCTAAAAGATGTGTGTAATTAATAGTGATTTACCAGTGACTCAGAGAGAGATGAAGATTTGACTGTAGAGTATGAATCATCTCTCATAAACACAGCTGATAAATGTTATTTGTTAAGCTCATCAAATGTCTCAGCATCTGCTAACAGAATAATTCTTCCTTCTCAGATAATAGGCAGATATGAAAAACTACGATTAGCAGACAAGAATTCTTTATTCTGTGATTTCCTCCTTGTAAATCTTTGTCATGTAAATCAACTCTCTGAATTACACCATAGCTCTTTTTGATTTTGCATTTTCTCAGTGCCACACAAATGATGCTCAATAGAGTGGTGGAACTATGACTCATTTTTGTAAGCCAAAACCCGGAAGTGAGTTAGCATTTTAGCACTTCCGGTTCCATAGTCACAAAGTCGATTTTTTTTTTTTTTTTTTAATGGTTAAATGGCTGAAATAAGGTCCGTGGTTAACACAAGCTCAAGATACTTTCATGTTTTATTCTACAACAGAAAAATACATCAGTATTAACTAGTAAGTAAGTAAGTAGTAACCCATATTTTGTTTTAAAGCTGTTATGTGTCTTGAAAATGACAGTTGCTAACAAGTGGCTAAATTGGACTACAGAGGCTGTCTGTGGCATTAAATGTCATGACGCCGAAAAGGAAAGCTCTGTCCGCTTTTACAGGCTAGTTATACTTATAACTGCTTTCTTACAAGCTAATCTAATTCAAACTTGTTTGAAAATGTTTTTAGATAACTACTGAAAGAATTGTCAGAAGCTTAGTGTTGGTGACTTTGAAATTGTGCGTCCGTGGTGTAGTTTGCTTATAGCCTACCCTTTAGCTTTTTGCTTCTGACGACTGCATTTAGGCTTCAAAATTCATAAAAGTTGTGCACATCTATGAAAAGCCTATGGGGAAATCTTGTTGGGTTTTTGTCGAGGGAACCAGAAGTGCTAACTACCGACTGGCCTACAAAGTGACGCCATAGTTCCACCACTCTATTTACATTACTTGAGATCAGTTTACATTAGCATTTTGCTAAGCTAATGGACTCTAATCAGAGTTGTGTGTGATTCAGAACTGATTAATTATTTTTCTGAATTTAAATTAAACTGGTTACAAACAGGATGCAGAATTGCTATTTAATATTACTTTTCTAGTAATGAAGTAGCAATAAAACTGAATTGAAATGCACAGTTTTTTTTTTAATAGATAGACAGCAGACAGACAAGTAGATAGATATATAGATACATACATACATATATACATACATACCTTATTCTACATTCTTAATCTTACCCTAAACATAACAACCAACTATCCAAAATCTATTAATAAGCAGTTAATTAGTAAATTAGTTAATAGTGAATATATGTTCCCTTTATAAGTGTTACCATACATACCTACCTACCTACCTACCTTAAAACACTGCCCACTAGGTTTTGGAACAGAGCACACGCATATGGCATGATCCCATCCTTGGAGTATTTCATCTCAGTGACTAACACAATATTTTGCCGCTTGTAGCTTGATGTGTCTGTTGAAAATCTCTTGAGACTGCGGAACTATCTCTCTATAAACAAGTATATAGGCAAATAAACAGCGCTAATGCCGTTTCACAGCAGTGTTACTGCTCTCTTTGCTTACAAAACATAAGACTGCAGGAAAAATCATGCTTGGGTGCCCTGCAGTTTGAGAATTTGCTGCCTCTTAATTTGGCCAAATAGTTTTTTTCTTAGAGAAAGGTCATAGAAAGGTCACTGGAGACTGGTGCCAAAAAAGCTCTTGGTGATAATTCCAGCTCTATCCTGACTGCAATAAGGATGAAAGATGTTTAAAAAAAAAATAAAAAAAAAAACAGCCAGTATGTGGAATTCTACAATATGAATGGTCACTTAATGGGTAAAGCTTTTTTTTTTTTTTCTAAAAATTGAAATTAAAAGTAATGTATGTTGAACATACATTAATATTAAATTGATAAACTAAGGTCATACTATCTTTTACTTTTTACTGATTTTTAAACACATTGCAATAACATTCCAAGTAAACTTGAAGTGAGCTAAAGGCATTATTATTGTGTGCTTCTAATGCTTCTTTATAAATAATGGCACAGCTTAGGAATTTACTGATATTTTATACCAGTAACTCACTCATCTGGAGAATATCAATGAGACATTGGGAACAGATATATGTACACTGAATGTAGGAAACACTATGAACTGGATTCGAACCAGGGTCTCTGACACTCAAGCACACTCTTTTTACCAGTTGTGTTCAAAACTAGATGTTTTAATTTATACTTCACATTTTCTTGGGTTTGCACAAAAAGAAACTCATCTTAAAAATATGTATCATCATCTTAAAATAAATAAAATATTCTCAGATTTGAAATATGTGGTGAGAAGTGTCTTGTGTCTCTGCAACACAGAGTCTCAATAGTGTGCAAGTTCGGATGTTTAGCAAAAGTTCAGCAAAACCGATTGTTGATGAATTCCATTTCACAGCCCGTGAATGTAAGGTGAGGAGAGACCTCATACAGCAACCTTGTTTACTTTAATAATATGACAAAATACAAACAATCCCATCAGACAAACATTAATATGGCCTTCATACGGATCATAAGATGAGTTGCCTCATTCATCCCTTACCGAGACTAGTTGTTGGGCTGAGTGAGCATGGACATGTCATTGGGGTGATGAAGTGGGGCATCCTCTTTCAAAGGTTTCGTCCAGTTAGTTTATGGGTGGGTATATAGATATTTATGTGTCTGTGCATTTGTAGGTCATAATATATATATATTTATATATATATATATATATATATATATATATATATATATATATATATATATATATATATATATATATATATTTGTGCTCAGAGAACAGCATTATGATAATCACTTTTCAAACATGTTGTAGATGGAATTAAGAACATATTTAGTGTACTTTCTTAAAGATGGATATATATTTCATCCTTCTCTAATTGCGTTTGTAAAAGGTATACTACTTTATAAATTAATTTGTAGGGTACTAAGTTTGTGCTTGATGGAAGCATGAAATAACTACATTTATAGTATTTTCAGTTAGTACATGTCAATGTATTTTTAGTATACTTATCCTGAAATGAATGTATTTTAAATTCAATTAAGTATATTTGTTTTTTCACTAGGGTATAACAATTTAAAAGAGTAACACAAGTTCACACAAAGGGGAATGATATCATTTGAATTACTATTAGGATTTTTTTTTTTTTTTTTTTTCCCAGCTGATAAACGATAAAAACACTGAGCCAATCAGAATCGATACTGTTTTAAAGAGCTTGAGCATTTAAAGTGGCAGACAACAAAACTGCATTGCATGCTTTTAAGCCGAGTTCAGACTGCACGATTTTCAAAGCAGTCGGGTCACTGTTCTTTTCACATTGCATGACTATCTTGGCCAGCATTCAGTCGCTGCTGTGTTCAAACTGCACGATGGATCGGCGATAGAAGGTTTCACACTGCATGACTTTACAATAGGAAGAATCGCAGATAACTCTGTCTGGCACGCAGCAAACTACGTTTCACAACCAAACACATGCGAGATGTGACAAGGAAACAACACGATATCTCGCGTGCAAGACCGTAGTTATTATTATTATTATTATTATTAAAAACGGTATCCCGCAAGAAGCTTGCAATACAAATTGCCTGTGCGCTGATTTGCAGCGAAAACAAGAAAAATAAAAGAAGAATATGGAGGAGGAAATGGTTGGGGAGACTGTGGATTGTGTGTTCTGCAACGAGAGTTGGAGGTAAATAAATAACTTTTCAATGTGCTGCTGTTGCGGATGGTCAAGCAAATGTTTGTGATTTGTTTCTGTTTGATAGAATTGTAATGTTTATCTGAAACAAAGCCATGCTTGCTGATATTGTGGTCTATAGCTCCTCCCCGAACTCCCCGCTGCTCTGTATCTTGCTCTCTCATTGGCTGTCGGTCATCGCCGATGTAGTTTTCAGTCAGAACACTTTTCACAAAGCAGGATTTTGAATCGCCGACAGGTCCAGATATTTAGCATGCCAAATATCTCACGGGCGTCGGCGACTCGTCAGCGATTCTCTCAGATCACGTCTTTGCTCATTCACACTGCGTGATTGTCACTCGTGTGAACGAGCACCGATTTGCCTGTGATTTCGGGCATTTGTCTGTGATTTCTCAAAACCTGTCGGCGATCCAAAATCGGGGCTAAAATCGTGCAGTCTGAACTTGGCTTTAATAAACAGAACGTTAGTTTGCTGTTGTGAACGCTAATATAGTTACTGTTCTTGGTGTGAACGGGCCTTAATATTTGTTGACTCACTTGCATTTCACTAAATACAGTTATTTTGTAGTGAATAAAGAATCGATGTGACTGTTTGCAACAATGCATAAATAGGTCTGGCAACAAAGTACAGATATTTGCACCCCAGAAGTCAGGTGGAGACAGACAAAATGCATATATTTGACATCTGAGACATAGCCTGGAGGGTAGCACTTGTGTTCCAATGTTTTGCTCAGTGACACTTGTGTGCAGGCGACCCTGCTTCCAATCCGGCTTGTGACATTTTCTGATCCCAACCCCTCCCACTCCCCTTCCCCTTCCTGTTGTTTTCTCCACTCCCACTGTGTGTGTGTGTGCGTGTGTGTGATCTACTATACAGTATGTAATAAATAGGGTTGTTAAGTGATAAAAATAATTTTTGTAGTTAATGTGTTAATGAAATTATTGATTATTATGAATTATTTATTGTGTGTGTGTATATATATATTCATGTTTTTTTTTTTTGTTTGTTTTTTTTTAAAAACAACAATACAACACTCCTCACACTCACCACAATAACACACATCCTCTCTCCTCCCATCACATTTCACAAAGCTTCAGCTTGTGTTCATTTCATTTTAAAATGGCTTTGGATAAAAGCATTCGCTAAATGAAAAGATGTAAATGTGATGTAAATGCTGTTTAAAAATAACTACAAGACAACATTAAAATGCACAGGAAAAGCAAGCACTGAAGTTAAAAATTCCATTAAAATGATATGATAATTATAATGTATAATTCTGTATATTCTCTATACTCTCTCTTTTGTATTTTTATATTTTTTGTACCAACTGTGTTGTCACAATCGGAGCTCCAGCATTGCTTTTGACTGTGTTAAATTGACTCTCCATGACAAATAACAACTCAAGAGTCATAATTTGCTGTTTGCGACTGAGAGTGTGTGAGAAACATGTTGACAGTGAAAGCATTTTGCATCACCATGTTCAAATCACATCTGTGCAGGTTGTCATCAACTTTCAGGGTGAAAAGTTTATGTTAAGATCCAGCAGATCAGTCTACAGTGGGTCAAAATTACCTGCAGTAGCACAGTCATCACTTACACCGGGGTGCAAATAACATTTTCCATTAAGAATACTGACAAAAAATAATGAGTTTCTGTGGACTCTATTTATGGGTGGAGACAAAAAAGGAACCTGCTCTGTTTCTTCTACATTACCAGAGTGTTTCATGTACCACTTTTTAATGATGCCTATAATCTTGTTTAATGTCACTTATAATCAACACTAAATTGAGCAAATGCAATCTGTCATCCTTTTTAAGCCCTCATCCACACCACATGAAGATCAAAGGTCAGAATTGATGAATTACAATTTCCTACTTGAAATCAAGAGCTGGATACACATAATGACTCCTCTCTTGTAGACCCTTCTCACCCCTCCCTCTATTTTTCTCTTTTTTTGCTCTTCCTTTCTCTTTATCTCCTACCAAACACTTTGATTAGTTTAAAAAGGCACCACACTTGCACAAATTGTGGTGAGAGCATTTTGAATAATGCACCAAACCAGATGCAAATCACTTTACCTACCAATGCTGCTTCTCATCCAACATGGTTTGATTTCTCATGTTTGGTCTACAAATAAAAGCAGTAAATACTTACTACTGTAGATGCAGACCAGGGTTGCCAGGTTTTCAGAACAAAACCCACCCAATTTCTACTCAAAACTTGCCCAATCGCATTTCAGGGGGGTTTCCCCTGCAACAGCCAGATTCAGCAGGAAAACCGCGACACTGATGCTGACACACACAAACCAGCCCATGTTCTTTGCAGCCAGATTGTGTAGTTACGGTATCTACCAATAGGGGCTAACCAGGCCATGCTAACTAGCCAAACCTTGACCCCTTGATGTCTGTAACCATGTTTTGTGCTAATGTCCAAAAACACAAGTTCACAGTTACGGTTTGCGCCAGGCTAATTCAGCTGGGTGGCACACATAGATGACATCACAAATGTGATTAACGTGACCTAGATCCTGAAATGGGACAATTACCCCTCAAATCAGCCACATCAGTCCCAGGATCAACTTCACACTACAGGCGTTCTCCCCATTAGCTGTTCTCTTTTTATATGTGTCATGCAGTTGACTGTGATCAGTAAGGGTTAATGGCTCTTAAATGCTCTTTTAGTTTCTGACACGTAAACACACACATATACACACACACACACACACACACACAGAAAATACCCTGGCTTTACAGAAGACTCTCAGTCTAAAACAGAAGCGGTACGGTACAGGCTGCATGTTCTTTAGAGGGCAGAGAGAAAGAGCGGTGATGAAATATTCAACTGTTGGCTTCACTGATTTCAGTTTCATCAAAAAAAAAGAAAAAAAAAAAAGATATAGAGTGTAGGTGTCCCAGGATTTATACAAAAATGAAAACTGATTGAGATCATCCCATTTAGTAAAGTTTCAAAACAACTCTGTAATTTTTGACGTTTTGATCAAATGTATGCTGATTTTTATCCTTCTGAATTTCACATTTTTGTTGAAAAATATGTGACTAATAGGGTTAAAGATTTTGAAAATGGCTAAAACATGTTTTGCTGAGAGATCATTGATTTGTGGTAGCTGCTTTAGGAAAAAATAACAATAGCATAATCAACAATGACAATTATAAAAATGATTATAATCAACATTATTGTTGCCATTATTATCATAATTATTGACACCTTATTAAGTAAACCACAAACATTTTGATTCTTGTTTATTGTGTGTGTGACTTTTTGTTTTTAATATGCATTAAATTGATTAAAAATAACAGTACTTTTTGTTTGTTTGTTTGTTTGTTTGTTTGTTTTGATCAAATAAATGCAGCCTCAGATAGCATAAGAGCATAAAAGACTTCTTTCAAAAACAAATACAACACAACCATTTGAAAAGTTTGAGGTCTGTAAGATCTTTTCGCTTTGAGCTCTGGAAAAGCGCCTTATAAATCAAACATAATTATTATTGTTATTATTATTATTATTATTATTGTTATTATTATTTTATTCAGTTCTTTTATGAGTTGTAATGTTGATGGTTGCATGTCTATTTCCATCAATATTCTCCACAGAGTCTTATATTTATCTATATTCTTCACATTACGCAGGCTCACACATCCTCTCTGATCCCACTAATCAGAGCAGCACATGCAGTCGATTACCAGCGCAGAGTGCATGTATGAACACATCACATCTAACTCAGTGCTACTAACAGGCCTTCAGGATGGAACAAGGGGTTTGATTCAAACATTTTTCTTTGTGATTTGTATGAGTGGCGAAGCAATTCAGTCAATTCTTACTCTTTACACAGAGCTGAGTTCATATAAATCTCATTTGTAACAACAATGAAATACTTTGTAACTATCAGTAGAAAATTTAGCATAACCATGCTTGGCCCTGTTTTATTTCTCTCTCTTTTCTTCTTCGTCCCAGGAGACCAACCATATGCATCAAAGTGTGAATGCTTTTCTTCTTTCTATATCTTTACAAATGCAATCAATTTTAAAAAATAAATAAATAAATGTTTTTCCCCCTCTTAACCATTTCTCCACAGATACTCATTATCATACTCAAGTGCAAGTTTGAGATTATCTCACCTAGCCTTTGTTAACGAACAACGTTTCTTTGTTTTGTAAGGTACCATTGTGTTAGTAACAGTTTTTTTTTTTTTTTTCTCCATCACACATAGACACACATGAGGTGACATGACACCAATGTCCTCTGAGACATCACAGATTCACAGCTGCAGCTGAAGCCATTTAGTTTGTGGAGAAAAAAAAAAGAAAAAAAAAATCTAGCAGATATATCCAAAGTCTATGTGCTAAAGTTTGGACTTGATTAGGTGTTTTGGTTTTCGCTAATGTTTTTTTTTTTTTTCTCTCTCTCTCTCTCTCTATCTCTCTCTTTCCCTCGCTCAAGTGTTCTGCTTTTATAGCACATAATTGATGTCTAATTTGTGCTGAATCTTATCACATTCACAAAAGTAAAGATTTTCTACCAATGGAAATGGAGCAACTAATTTTATCCCCAACACACTTTCCTCTGCCGTCTGTCCCCTGGTCCCTTTTATTGTTTCACAATCTATCTTGTTTATCTCTTACTCCCCCCCCAACCCCCCCCCCCCCCCCTCCCCCCCAAACGGCATCTAACCACTCTCTCCCTTTTTCCATCTATCTCTCTTTGTTTATCTCTGTGAAACTCTAGTCAAGGCATTCTGATATATCCAAACAATTAGTTGGGAGAGAATGTCATTTAGCCAACATTGACTCTAATGCAGCTATAAGAAGAAAAGCAAATTACCCTTTCACTCGAGCCTCGTGTCATCTAAACCCCACCCACCCCCCACCCTCAATTCCACCCTCTTTCAGTTCATCCTAAAAGTTGGCACTAGCAGTTTCTTTTTCTTTCTTTTTTTTACCCTTGGCTTGGGAATGAAAGTCTCTTTGCCTGGCAGAAAGCTGCAGTTAGTCTGACAGTAACACAATGCCTCTTCATTCACATCATCAAGCACTGACTCCCTTTCTCACAACAGAGTCAGAGAGGGAGAGAGAGAGTGATGATTGGGTGGGTAATGGGGGATTGGAGCATTTTTCTGTGGACGTTAATGACCCGTTGTTTGTGGTGGTGGAGATGAGTTCACCTCATAGTGACAGAGTGTCTCATTGCAGCACACTCTGTGTGTGTTCTGTGCTGCCACTGTATACGTTTTCCACTACAATTTAAAACCTTGCTGTTTGTAGCTGTTTTCAAGAAATAGTTGACAAAGGAAAAATTCTGTCATCATTTACTCACCCTCATGTCTTACCAAAGCTGTATGACTTACTTTCGTCTATGGAGTACAAAAGAAGATACATTTTTAAGAGTTTTACAATCATATCAGGGGTCTCTCCTCAAAAACCACCAGTGTTGCAGCACCCGCCTGGATGATGCGACAGCAGCCACAGTATAACGGCGCCAGTGCGCTCACCACATGGCAGCTCTAGGTGTAGACAAGAGAGAGAGTGATAGAGCCTGTTCAGTAGATGGGGATTATTTGAAAGCCATGATTGATAAGGGCCAATTGGAGGGAATTTTGGCCAGGACACCGGGACACCCCTACTCTTTTACGAGAAGTGCCATGGGATTATTAATGACCACAGAGTGTCAGGACCTCGGTTTAACATTTCATCTGAAGGACAGTGCTTGTTACAGTATAGTGTCCCTGTCACTATACTAGGGCATTAGGACCCACACAGACCACAGGGTGAACACCCCCAATGCTGGCCTCACTAACATCTCTTCCAGCAGCAACCTAGTTTTCCCAGGAGCTCTCCCATCCAGGTACTAACCAGGCTCAACTCTGCTTAGCTCCAGTGAGCAGCCAGTGTTGTGCTACAGGGTGATATGGCTGTGACAAAGCACCACAAAAGCATCATAAAAGGGGTCTATACAAACTATGTAGAATATTCTAAATCTTCTGAAGCCCTACATTAGATTTCAAAAGTTTGGGGTCGGTACGTTTTTAAAAAAAAAAAGGTTTTTGAAATAAATCTGTTATGCTCACCAAGGGTGCATTTATTTGATCAAAAACTACAGTACAAAACAGTAATATTGTGATTATAACAGTATAACAATTTAGACATTTTTATAAAATGGATAGTTCCGGCTCTTGATTCTGACTGGTTGAGCCGCGTTCGAAGCCGTTGTAAAATAACCGAAAACATACAGCTGACCGCATTACATAAGTATAAGTGTATGTTGCTGCATCTGTTTTAGCAACCACTTTTAGCAACGTGAACATATATGTTTGTTCTCTATTGATATTGTTCATTGAAGCTTACTGCATTATGTAGAAGAGTATTGTGAGAGAGATATTGAGTCTTACCTGCATTCAAATTTAGCTTTTTCCTTCAGGTCAGTCCTATGTTCATAATATAAAATCCATTTGAATGTCCACTGCGATCTTGTCCTTATAACATTTAATGGGTTTTCCTGTGACTGACAGCGCTAGTCAAAGTGTTTGTCATTTGCATCTTGTTCAGTGTTCACAAGTTTCAATATAAAAGTCTTTGCGACTGCGTGACTCGCTCATAAAGACAATCTTTGCCGCCATCTAATGGTGTAATAAATGTAACTTCTGTTGCTGTTCATGGTCAGGGACTGTTTTTTCCAGCAGAAGGAAGCCTTTTAATGATTTTACTTCATGAAAGTTGCATTAAGTGTCAAGCCTAACAATGCCCTTTAGCTGTTATAAATTCACTGTAAACCACAGCTTCTTGGGGCTTATTGCTTTAATATGCTGCATTGCTGTTTTTTCTCTTTTCTTTTTTTTCTTTCTCTGCATTTCTTGATTTATAGCTTTACATAGCTGCAATTTATTTATTTATTTAGGTGCAAATGATCCCAATATTACTGAATTTCTCTTGAGAGACTTAGACAATCATTCATAGCAACATAAGGCATCCACAATTCTTGCCAGCCCTGAACGTCATCATGCAAGAAATGGTGTTTGCACTCAGACTGATGCAAGTGGTTTGCATTGAATTCATCGCATTCAAGGGTTAACCTAAGCTTCATCTGCCCCTCCTCCTTCTATCTTTCCTTTTACCCTTTTTTTTACCTGATGGAAAATGATAGATTTAACATTCTGGGAGCGAGGGAGGGGGATTGGAATCTAAAGCGATGAGATTTGTATTTTGTATTCGTTCCTCATCAGAAGGGTTTGCTGTGCAGGTAGTGGGACCTGCATCCTGATGATAGCTATCAGATCAGATCTCAACAGCCTGTGCACCCCTCTGGACATCAAATCATGCCCCCAAATCAACACCACATCCCTCTCAACTCTCAACTGAGAGCTTCTGAAAAAGTCCATTTGAAGACTTAAAGTCTTTATTTATTTATTTATTTATTTACCCCAAAGAAGATAAACTAATGTACTTGACATTATGAGTTTGGGTGAAGGAGAGTTACTAGTTTTCTGACTTTATTTTTGCTAAAGTAATTGTGTTAACCATATAATGTAGAAGACTGTGATTCATAGTTTTCAGACATTTGACTGACACAGAGACCTGGAGGGCAAAACATCCAGAGAACTGCAGCACAGACCTATCAATTTTCCATCAGTTTCAATGTGTTTCAGATTTATAAATTGGTGCTCAAAAGAAGAAAAAACTAAGATGCAGTACCTGTACACCCTTCACATTTTTGTAAATGTTTTATTATATCTTTTCATGTGACAACACTGAAGAAATGACACTTTGCTACAATGTAAAGCAGTGAGTGTACAGCTTGTATAACAGTGTAAATTTGCTGTGCCCTAAAAATAACTCAACACACAGCCATTAATGTCTAAACCGCTGGCCACAAAAGTGAGTACACCCTTAAGTAAAAATATCCAAATTGGGCTCAAAGTGTCAATATTTTCTTTTGGCCACCATTGTTTTCCTGCACTGCCTTAACCCTCTTGGTCATGGAGTTCACCACAAGTTGCCACTGGAGTCCTCTTCCACTTCTCCATGATGGCTGGTGAATGTTAGAGACCTTGCGATCCTCCACCTTCCATTTTAAGGATGCCCCACATATGCTCAATATGGTTTAGGTCTGGAGACATGCTTGGCCAGTCCATCACCTTTACCCTCAGCTTCTTTAGCAAGGCAGTGGTCATCTTGGAGATGTGTTTAGGGTCGTTATCATGTTGGAGTACTGCCCTGCGGCTTCAGTATGTCATAGTACATGTTGGCATTTATGGTTCCCTCAATGAACTGTAGCTCCCCAGTGCCGGCATGACACTCCCACCAGCATGCTTGACTCTAGGCAAGACACACTTGTCTTTGTACTCCTCACCTGGTTGCCGCCACACACTTGACACCATCTAAACCAAATAAGTTTATTTTGGTCTCATCAGACCACAGGACAGATATCCATGTCCTTAGTCTGCTTGTCTTCAGCAAACTGTTTGCGGGCTTTCTTGTGCATCACCTTTAGAAGAGGCTTCCTTCTGGGACGACAGCCATGCAGACCAGTTTGATGCAGTGTGCGGCGTATGGTCTGAGCACTGACAGGCTGACCCCCTACCCCTTCAACCTCTGCAGCAATGCTGGCAGCACTCATACGTCTGTTTCCCAAACATAACCTCTGGATATGACGCCGAGCACGTGCACTCAACTTCTTTGGTCGACCATGGCGAGGCCTGTTCTGAGTGGAACCTGTCCTGATAAACCGCTGTATGGTCTTGGTCACCGTGCTGCAGCTCAGTTTCAGGGTCTATCTTCTTATAGCCTACGCCATCTTTATGTAGAGGAACAATTCTTTTTTTTTCAGATCCTCAGAGAGTTCTTTGCCATGAGGTGCCATGTGGAACTTTCAGTGACCAGTATGAGAGAGGGAGAGCGATAACACCAAATTTAATACACCTGCTTCCCCCATTCACACCTGAGACCTTGTAACACTAACGAGTCACATGACACCGGGGAGAGAAAATGTGAGGGGTGTACTCACTTCTGTGAGATACTGTATGTTAACAAACTGCAAGTTTAGGCAATAGCAATCCATATATACATGTGTAAAAGTATTTCAATCAGTACATACAGTGTCACATTTTAAAAATCTTAAGGTCCTTGCATACTGAGTCTGAAATTCTCTTCTGAAATTTTCACACGTTAAAAAATAAATACGACCTCATGTTGTGTCAATCAAGTTTACACACTGCCTTTCAAAATTTTCGGTCGTTATAAAAAATTTCAATCAATTTTCTGCATTTTTCACATCCGTAGCAAGCATTCTGAGTGGTGTTTTGACAATTCAGAGCCACCGTACAAGCGAACGACAAAATCCAGAATGTGTCTGACAAGTTGATCCACTTTGTCTCGCAGCACAAAGCACTGTATGACAAACAAAGTGCAGGATACAAAGAGATGGAATATAAAGACAGATTGCTAGCAAAGCATCTCACTGAGCCACTGACATCCTGAAGTAAACTTTGAATCACTCGGGATAATCCTGCAGATCCTTGATAAGGAGGTGGAACTCTACTTCCTCTCTGCACAATATCAGGACAGGATGGACCCAATATTTTCTCTTTCTTTTTCTCTTTTTAAGAAGAGAGAGGATATCAAAATCATCCTCACTGTTTGAAGACACCATTTTGTTTTGTTTTGCAAAATTTTTCGCAACGGAATAATTAATACGCATCAGACTCAGTGTGCAAGATTTCTGTGCGTGACGAGTTTTATGATGGCGAATATGAAAAAAAAAAACATACAAAAATTTTGGACTCAATGTGCAAAGAGCTTTAACATGAAAAATGCTTAACATGACCTAATATATACAACTTACTGAAAATGCATACTATTGTATGTTCCTATTCTACGTTCATCTGAATGCTTGTAGATAGTATGTTTTATTAATTAGGCATATACTTAATTTGGTTATCCATTATCACACAATGCATTAAGTTTCATTACAGGGGCTAGGCCTATATGTAAGAATTTCCATGTATTAAACACTTTTTTATTGCCAATGTGTGAACAGCTTGTAATGAAACTTAAAAAACGAGACCTTCCCCAACTTCCTAGGTTGTCAATGAATGCCTGTAGAATGATTTTTATGTGAAGGTCTCAGGTCAGTTTTGTCGGGAAAGTCCAAAGGATATGACGGTTATGTGTTCTCCTGAGAGCCTCTCTTCCGTTCTGTGACACATGAAATGAATGTTTTTGTTCAGGATAATTCCGAAAGAGCTATTCTGTACTGGAAAGTCAGTGTCATGCAAAAAAAGTGATTAATTCAAACTAGTCTCATATATCCTATATATTCTATAATCTCAAACATACTTTAAATTCAGACTGTCATGACAGTGTAATTTTAATTACCTCATCTGTCGACATGAATCGCAGAGCTTGTTTAAACATATTCACATTGCTTTGTGTAACTTTCTCACCGCTGTCATTTTGTTGTTTATTTTGTTGTTGAGAAGAGAGTGCGCAGCACATATTTACATATTCATCTAACCTTCGCTCTCAGCAGTGTGTCAGGATATTTGCTAACAGTATATTGCTGCAAAGATGTTTCCAACTAATTTTTACTTCTATGCAAAAAAAAAAAAAAGAAAAAAAAAAAAAAAAGAACGTCAACTGCTTCACATGTGTGTGAGAGCAATAAGTTGCTGGCTGCAGTTCTCTTAACGACCACTGGTGTCATTAATAACATGGGCTTCTGATTTCTACATAGCCTGCTCCTTTAAGCCATGCTTTATAATGATTTTGTTTGAGAAAACACTTGATGTGCAAGTTAGTGCACTCTATTTATATTTTAAGCGCATCTGTTTGCCTGCATCATCAGTAAGATGAATAATGTATTTGGTTTTTTAAAATCACTTAGTGCAAACTGGTAAAAAACTAGGGGGCAGCAGAGGAAAGCCTTGTTTTGCCCTTCAAGGGGGCATTCCTATTAGGATGTAACATCACATGAAGACTGAATTAGATAACATGGGTTCACTGGGTTCTTTTTTGTGCAGTAAGATCTCAATGTCCAAAAAAACCCAAAAACAAAACAGTTTGATACAAACCTCTGTTGACTATGTTTTAAATCAGTACTCGATTATTATTTTTTTGGCTATTAAATAAGATACAATAGTTTTATTTAAATATGTTCATCAGTGTGATATGGCATAAAAACTTAACAATGAGATTAATGAGCACACATGACACTTGCATGTACATAACCTTTGCCTTTACAGTATCCAAACACTGCTCAATTATAATAAATGTGGTTCTCAAATGAAGGGTCACAACCTACAAATGGGATTGATTGAGTCGTGAAAAAGCAATGCTAAATAATAAAATATCGAATGCTGTATTTCATATATAAAAAAATATGAAATAATAATCCTGCATAGTTAGGATAGCAAAATAATTTGACTTATCAACTTATCAGCTGAGGAGAAAACATTTCCCATATCTTTCTTTTGTTGACATCAAAGGCAGTGCATAATTATGTACAGAACTTTTTTTTTTACATTTGAGTCCTGAAATAAAATCCAGCTGAGAACCACTGGCATGAATCAGTTGTATTAAGAGCACTACTCTTCTGTTTGTTGTATTTTTGGAAATTTTAATGACAAATTGCTCCATATCCTCTTCCTCTCTAATATCCATCCTCTCCAATAACCCATTTCTTTATCTTTTATATTTTATCTTTTTCTTGTCTCCTCTTTTATTCTTTACTGTCTTTCTCATACTGCTGCTTCCGCTCTGACTTCATCAGCCTCTTTGTCTGGCAGTTTCTATAGAAAGCATATTCTTTCTTTTTTTTTTTTTTTATTTAATACAGACTTGTTGTACTGAAAAAAAGACAAAAAAAAAAAAGAAGAAAGAAAAGCCTAAGAAGAGCTTAATTTGTTTTACACCATGCTGACATGCAGTTGATGTGGTAAAACTGGTGTTACGCACTTATAGACAGCTCTGTTGATTACTAGAGTGTTCTAGTTCTGTCACGTCAGGTTGCTTGTTTGCAGCATCTTTATTTATTTATTTATTTATTTATTTTTTAATAAAAGTATATGATGCTGAAAATTTGACTTCGCTGAATGGAGCAATCAGAAATCTAATGGTTTTAGTAATAAAATATATTTACACTGTTATTGAAGATTTTCATAAAGAAATGAATACTTTTATTCAGCAAGGACAAATTAAATTGAGCAAAAGTGACAGTAATTTTGTAATGTCAAAAAAAAAAAAAAAAAAATCAGTTTAAATGAAATGCTGTTCTTTTAAACTTTCTATTCTTTTAAAAAATCCTGAAAAAATGTATCATGGTTTACACAAAATTATTAAGCAGTACAGCTGTTTTAAACATTAATAATAAATATATAAAATAATAAATATTTATTGAGCACCAAATCAGCATATTAAAATGATTTCTGAAGGATCATGTGACACTGAAGACTGGAGTAATGATGCTGAAAATTCAGCTTTGTACCACATGAATAAATTACATTTTAAAATATATTAAAATAGAAAAAGGTTATTTTAAATTGCAATAATATTTCACAATATTACCTTTAAACTGTAATATTAATGCTAATATCTCAGATCTGCTGTTAAAGGCACCTCTACCTAAATTTAATTTTACCAAAAGTCTCTTTTTTTAAAGATAATCTCATCATGTGACGTTATTAATATCATATATTATAATTCATATATGATGTCATCAGTTGATTGATTACCATGAAGTACACTTGAACAGATTACAATGAAACACTCTTAAGTTTGATGAACAAAGGGGAGAATTTAAAACTTAAATATGAATATAGCCCTCCTCT
Organism: Chanodichthys erythropterus; assembly: GCF_024489055.1. NCBI lineage: Eukaryota > Metazoa > Chordata > Actinopteri > Cypriniformes > Xenocyprididae > Chanodichthys > Chanodichthys erythropterus. The sequence continues at coordinate 15,796,329 of NC_090221.1, read as the reverse complement.
GTGCACACCACTGATGTCTATACAGTAGTTCACTGGCTCTATGGTACTGTATACCAAAGGTTCCTCTTTATAAAGGTGATGTATGTTGCTAGAACACGTGAGTGCATGTAAAAATACATGTCTGTGTTTCTGTGTGGCACTTTTCTCTTGATATGTGCTGAAGTTGACAGTGTGATTTGCGCTGCACCTTAGGGCTCACTCAGAACACAAAGGCCGTGTCTCTCACCGCTATTTCCAGCAGGCACTGGCAAGGTCAGCCGTCCTCCTTAATGCATGTCCAACAAAAGAGCCAATTTAGGAGCCATCAGGCCCCGGCCGGCCCCCAGGCTCTCTCCGCTTAACTGTTATGAATCCCGTCAACTCTGTAATGGGAATGAGCCTCCGATTAAAACACTGCTTTTCTTCATCCGAGCAGCAATAAGAGACCCATTTCCCGACACACGCAGAGACACACACTCTCACAGGCACAAAAACACAGACCAGCAATTCCCAATGAGGTACTCAGGCAAATAAAAATCATTGGCCACTCACCAGATAAAGAAACACATTTCTTCTAAATGACATTTTCGTTCTGCAAACCCAAATTTGAGCACGGTCACACACAACTCATGTGCAAACTGTGAGCGTGGCAACCCGCTGACTGAGCCTTGATGGAAATCTACAGCCCACACTCTTAAGCTTAACAGACATTCCCATTCAAATCTGTGAGAGCTTATTGACTTCCTCTGCATTGACACTGTCACCTGACATTTCACTAAGCTGCTGTCAAACACTCAAAAGTATTGTGTAACCTGTCATAAACCGCGATGCGTCGGAGTGCCACCTCTTACCCAAGAGTAAATATTTTGGTTTAGATTTCACAGATGTTATTTCTTAAAAGACCTCAAAAGTCTACATTAATTCTGCTTGTCCGATCAGTGCTCATTTGAGTCGATGAAGATATGTGCTGCTTGGACACTCTGACATTATCATGTCTAGAGGCTGATGAGAAGTGTGATAGAAAGTGTAGACTAACTGAGGTTGAAGCTGTCAGGTTAGTTGATCAGTTGTCCACTGCAGGCAACACGAGGCTGAAGAAATGAAAAGCGACAGCGTGATGAAGTTGTTGTTAATAAATATGACCGTATCATATCAAACAGCTCTCTGACTTTGCTCACAGGGATATATCAGTGTCTTCCTTAAAGATTTGCTTGATGAACACACTTTCTTCTGGGGGTGTGTTTACTTTTAAAAGAGGAATTTCAGATGGCACACTTTTCTTTCTTTCTTTCTTTCTTTCTTTCTTTCTTTCTTTCTTTCTTTCTTTCTTTCTTTCTTTCTTTCTTTCTTTCTTTCTTTCTTTCTTTCTTTCTTTCTTTCTTTCTTTCTTTCCTTCCTTCCTTCCTTCCTTCCTTCCTTCTTAAAAAGACAGTAGCCTTTACTTTACATTGGGCCTAATTTTGCTACTTGTTAAAGGTGCCATAGAATTAAAAATTGAATTTATCTTGGCATAGTTAAATAACAAGAGTTCAGTACATGGAAGTAACATACAGTGAGTCTCAAACACCATTGTTTCTTCCTTCTTATATAAATCTAATTTGTTTAAAAGACCTCAGAAGAACAGGCGAATCTCGACATAAAACCGACTGTTATGTAACAGTCGGGATCATTAATATGTACGCCCCCAATATCTGCATGTGCCAGCCCATGTTCAAGTATTAGAAAAGGGCAGGACGTCTGGATCTGTGCACAGCTGAATCATCAGACTAGGTAAGCAAGCAAGGACAACAGTGAAAAATGGCAGATGGAGCAATAATAACTGACATGATCCATGATATCATGATATTTTTAGTGATATTTGTAACTTGTCTTTCTAAATGTTTCGTTAACATGTTGCTAATGTACTGTTAAATGTGGTTAAAGTTACCATCGTTTCTTACTGTATTCACAGAGACAAGACTGTCGTTATTTTAATTTTTTTTAAACACTTGCAGTCTGTATAATTCATAAACACAACTTCACTCTTTATAAATCTCTCCAATAGTGTGTAATGTTAGCTTTAGCCACGGAGCACTATCAAATTCATTCAGAATCAAATGTAAACATCCAAATAAATACCATACTTACGCGATTAGACATGTTGCATGACGAACACTTTGTAAAGATCCATTTTGAGGGTTATATTAGCTATGTGAACTTTGTTTATGCTGTTAAAGGCAAGCGCAAGCTCCATGGCCAGGGAGCGTGAGCATTTAAAGGGGCCGCAACCTAAATCGGCTCATATTTAATGATGCCCCAAATAAATAAATTTAAAAAAAAAAACAATCGATGAGGTATTTTGAGCTGAAACTTCACAGACACATTCAGGGGACACCTTAGACTTATATTACATATTTTAAAAAGACGTTCTACGGCACCTTCAATACTAGTCAAAAGCAAGAGTCATGACTTCCTTTTTCCCTGGGCTCTAAATATGAAGTGACACAAAGACCAAATAGCCATCCATCACTATGAGAGAATACAATAATGATATGTGACAAAAGGTTGTTGAGCTGCACAAATCATGAAATGGCCATAACATACATGTTTCATTGTTGGAATACTCATTTCCACTAACTTGGCAATAATTAGGATGTTTAAATCAACTGGAGATGGTAACAATCTACTTGGAAGAGGATGTGTGGCCCCACATGCACTGACGATGGCTTGAGTCAGCAAACAAAGGATCAAAGTTGGAAAATTGCAAATGCTAGTTGGGTCTTGGGGTCAGAAATTGTTCAACTTGTTTGGGAAGATTGCAATAAAAATGCCTTTGGTGCCATCAAACAACAATCTTATGCACATACAGTTTGCCAGGCGTTATTGGAACTTTATTATTGGGTATTAACAGTGTTGGGAAAAATTACTTTAAAATTGTACTACAGGCCAGGGCTGTTGAATGCTCGAATCTGATTGGTTGACAAAATGTTCTAAGGTGTGCAATTATTTTCAGGGAAACGCACGGCTAAAGTAGTTCTAGCAGGTCTTCGCCAAATGATTTCAGTTATCTCAATAGGTCTACATCCACAAAAGAACCAAAACCCACAACGACACACTGACCAAGAAAATAAATATAGTAAACAATAGGATGAAAACGATAAATTATTGTCATGGTTTTTGCCACAAAATACGTTTTATTGTGTCCTGAAAGCTCTCGCACGCACTCTCTCTCTCACTCTCTCACACGTACTGTATCATACAGACACATATACGTGCACAGAAACGTTTGTTGGTCAGCACTGCTCTGAAAAATTAATCAGAGTAAAATAGTTTAGCAACTTAAGATACATGACTAACCAGCGAGGTAATAACTGTGCGGTTTTTGAGATAAACGTATAGTTTTGCAATTAGTAGAGACGCACAGATCAGGTAATGTAGGCTAATTCACATATACACATTCTCTCTCTCTCTCTCTCTCTCTCTCTCTCTCTCTCTCTCTCTCTCTCAAATGCGTTAATAACTGTATCAACAGTATTATTCTGCTATCAAGGCTCAAGCCTTCGTTACATGTTCTGAAATGACATTTTGGAATTAGCAACGGAGGCTTGGGATGAGATGCGTAAGAAATTAGTCCCACACACAGTGTTTTAAGGACAAAAACCTGACAAATGTCTTGGAGGTGTGGTAACCATAGTATAAGTGGAATAATTGACTCTGGGCCATTGAATTCTTAGAAAATAATGCACACCCAAGGTGGTAATGCAGCCACGACATGAAGCAACATATTTTTTTATGAAAAGTAATGCGTTACATTACTTTTGTGTTACTTTATTCTCACCTGGGCTCGGCTTGTTTGTTTGTTTTTTAACAACAACAACAACAACAAAAAGTTCTATTTATGGCAAATGTTAAGGCCCTTTCACACCAAAAGTGAAATGAATAAGCCTCAGGCTGAAGGAAATGCAAATTTACACCTGTACAGTAGAGAGCGCTGCTCAAACATACCTTACAGTTGTGCTGCCTTTCTGGATTAAAGAAGAAGAGGATACAAGCGGAGGAAGTTAAACACTCTTATTTCTAAATCTAATCTAAAATAATTTTTGCTTAGTATGGTTGAATTAGATCATTAAAGGTCAGCAGCTAAGACATTGTTTAATAAAATGAGATTAAATACATAAAATACATTTGTGTAATTGAATATAGTTAATTATTAAAGGTGTGTAAAATTCTGAGATTGCATTCCACTGTTTTTATTCATTTTGAGGAATACTGAATAAAATATGACAAGTTCTCAGAGTTAAACTGTGTCAGAAAAAAATAATCTTACACTCTAAAAAATGTTTGGTTAAAAACAACCCAATTTGGGTTGAAAATGGACAAACCCAGCAACTGGGTTGTTTTAACCCAGTGGTTGGGTTAAATGTTTGCCCAACCTGCTGGGTAGTTTTATTTAACCCAACTATTGATTAAAAATGACTATATGGCTGGCTTAAAATGAATCCAAAATAGGTGAGAAATTAAAAATCAGACACATAATTACTAGAGGCAACAATAATAATCAAAAGGTGTACATTTATTAATAAGCATTTTAATAAATGTTTATTGTTTATTATTCATTATCTTATTAATAAATGCTCATTTATTAAACATATTAATAAATGTTAATTTCCAGCATATTTTGGGTTCATTTTAAGCAAGCAATACAGTAATTTTTATACAACAGTTGAGTTAAATAAAACTACCCAGCACGTTGGGCAAACATTTAACCCAACCACTGGGTTAAAACAATCCAATTGCTGGCTTTGTCCAATTTCAACCAAACTTGGGTTGTTTTTAACTCAGCATTTTTTAGAGTGTATTCATGTCAGATAAGCAAAACATGGTCAGATCAAAGTGAATATTTTTTGGTCCCAAATTTTTATCATTTTTACTGGTAGTCCACTGTATGAAGAATTTTTGGGTATAATATGTCACAGTTTATTCTGCTATCCTCAATTACATAAATGAACTATAGTGTCCTGCACCCACTAGTAAAGAGAAATATATAAAAAATTATATCTAGTGTCTGAATAATTTTTGGTTTGACTGTATAATAACCATCATGTTTACACAGCACACACAATACCTCTGCACTTTATTTCTCTCAACATGGTGAGAGGAAAGCTGTCAGTCAATAAATGTGAAAAAGTAACTTGCGTTGCTTTTGAAAAATAACTTGTCGTAAATTGAAAAGTAATGCATTACTTTATTAGTTACTTGAAAAAGAATTTTGATTATGTAACTCAAGTATATACATGTAATGTGTTACCCCCAACACTGGGTATTGAATATGCATAAATTACTATAAAAATGCACCATTTATTTATATATCAATTCACTGTGAGAATATATATGCCTGCCTAATTTCAAAGCATGCCTAATTTCCGAAGTTATCAATGCTGGGAAAGTGCATTGTGTTAGGAAAGAACAGGGATATAACATAGTTGGCAGTGGCCATGCCTTTTCTCTGAGTTCTTGGCTACTTACAATCTATTAAAAATCTACTTAATCGTATTAAGGACCATTACATCAAGTTTGAGATTTGCTCAATATATGCACTTTGATCACATATTGTGGATTTTGAGAACATCAAGTTGTAAAGAACTTTGTAATTTGCAACATTTTGTACTGCGCTTTGGAGGCTTCTGGCCTTGTTAGGCCTGAAGAGCTATCCTCACATTAACATCTAACTTGGTACATCGTGGTAAGAGTGAATAATCATGCCTCCTAAATCTAAAGCAATGCCTGATGATGATGCTGTTGTGACCATGAGTACACTGACCCAGTTACTGGATCAGCAGAAAGAATTCTACAAGGACATGCTACAACAGCAACAAGAAAACTTCAAGAGTTTTATTCAAATAATCATGGATGGAAACACAAAAAGGTTGGATGGTGTTATCAGAGATGTCCAGGAGTTGAAAACAAGCCTACAATTCACTCAAGGCATCATGGAAGATATGAAAAAAGGATATATAGACATTGATGTAAAAATCAAATCATTTGAAAGCAGCATTACAAAGTCAAAGCAGGAGATGGATGATTTATTTAATAAGTTGGACTACATTGAAAATCAGTCCAGGAGATCCAATCTTCTAATTGATGGGATTGCAGAGGAAAAAGGAGAAACTGCAAGTGGTCTAGAAATCAAGATTCAACAAGTACTATCTGAGAATTTGGGTCTTGATGGTACAAAAATTGAGATTGAGCGGGCACATCGGATGGGCCAGTTCCAGGAAGGAAGAAAGCAGAGGAAAATTGTTGTGAAGTTTCTGAGATTTAAAGATCGCCAGCGCATCCTTTTTTCTGCGAAGAAATTAAAGGGCACAAATATTTACATCAACGAAGACTTTTCAGATGTGGTGCAGCAAAGGAGAAGGGAATTGCTGCCTAAACTGAAAGCAGCCAGAGAAAAAGGTGAAAGAGCCAGTATAAGGTATGATAAACTCATTATTTGGCCTGCAACTGGACAAAGAGAATAACGGACTATGTTTACTTTCCAACTTAAATTGTGTCTCATTGATGTTTTTATTCTTTTGTAAACATGTCATCTTTATTTGTAAACTTGTCAAAGAAAGGTTTACTTTTAGCTCACTTAAACATATGTAGTCTTCGAAACAAGATTCATGAAATCACAAGAATCTGTTCAACAGAAAATATTCATGTTTTAGCCTTATCTGAAACACATCTAGATGACAGTTTTGAGAACTCACAGCTAACTGTTGATGAGTACAAATTATATAGAAGAGATAGAAATCGAAATGGTGGGGGAGTTGCATTTTATATAAAGGAGAATATTGTTGCTACAATTAAATCAGATTTAATGTGCAGAGATATTGAAATAATATGGTTACAGATTAATCTTCCATTCAATAAGCCATTTCTGGTTGGTTGCTGTTATAGACCTCCCAACTCAAATGTAGAGTATGTACAAAAAATATGTGAAAATATGGACATGGTATCAGATCAAAATAAGGAGATCTTTCTGCTTGGGGATTTTAATATTGATTGGTTTTCAAAAAAGTGCTCAATGCATAAAAAGTTGATTACAATGGCTAATGCATGCAATCTCAAACAGATGGTGACACAACCCACAAGAATTGCTATGGACAATACGTCTAAATCAACATGTATAGATCATATTTTTACTAATGTTTCTGATTTATGTTCACAAGCAGTTTCTGTGGGGGTAGGATGCAGTGATCATAACCTGATAGCAATTTCAAGAAGGATGAAAATTCCTAAATCTGGTGGAAGGATCATGTATCGTAGATTGTATAAAAACTTTAATCCCAGTTTGTTTGTTGATGAGGTCAATAACTCAAATTGGTCTGCAGCTCTTCAGGAGGAGGATGTAAATGCTTCTCTTAACATTTTTATGGACACTTTTAGTAAAATAGTTGACAAACATGCACCTCTCCGGAAAAGATCTATAAAAATCAACAGCGCTCCATGGTTAGATGAAGAGCTAATGTCCCTCATGAGGCAAAGGGACGATGTCAAAGATCTGGCCTTCAAATCAAAATGTGATGTAGATAGAGCACATTATCGCAAGTTGAGAAACAAAGTTACAAAATTAAATAACATAAAAAAGAAAGCATATTATGGACAAAAAATCTCCAATTCTATGAATGATAGCAAACAATTGTGGAAAGTATTACAGGAATTGATGTGTAAAAAGCCAAATAATTTGAATATGTACATGGAGACTAATGATGGTGACATTATTAGTAAACCATATGATATTGCCAATCATTTGAATAATTTTTTTATATGCAAAGTAGAACAATTAAGATCTTGTATGACAATGCTAGATATTGAATCTCCTTGTGACAATGTTAGATCTATTATGAGAGGGAAAACTTGCTCCTTGTCATTTTATACTTTTAGTGAGGACAATGTTAAGAAGTTGCTTCTCTCTTTATCTGATGAGAAAACGTCTGGTACTGATCATCTTGATGGCAAAATTTTTAAAATTGTTGCAAATATTTTGTGCAAACCAATATGTCATATCTTTAATAGATCAGTACTCAGCGGAGTGTTTCCTAAGCTATGGAAACAGTCTAAAATTGTACCTTTACTTAAAGAGGATAAGGCAGGGTTTTCTCCTTCTAATTGTAGACCAATTCATATTCTTCCTGTATTAAGCAAAATATTTGAAAGGTTACTTTTTAATCAAATGCTAGAGTACTTTAAATTAAATGATTTGCTTACTAGTTCACAGCATGCCTATAGACCAGGCCATTCAACTAACACCGCATTAGTGCATATGGTCGATCAGTGGCTTA